>NW_014576972.1:0-3429 GCF_000263155.2 Setaria italica
TTTCTCTTTTTGTTCTGAAATATAGTGTGATTTTGGAACTTGCATGTGGTAGTGATTAGGGAATATCAGTAGCATCTAGGCCTGACGATGAGTTATCCTGTTATTCTTTTTTGTTGATTAGGTCCATGTTCTGTACTTTACCAGTTTCAGTTTGTCCCATCAGGCGATCATCAATGGGATTGGTTAGCACATCCATTGCATTTGTCAATGTTATAATCATAAACAGATACCTCAGGACTCTTTTAACATTTGCTTGCTGATTTTACTTGTTCTGCGAATGATACACCATGCCTGGCATGTTGCACTGTCTAAATGGATCCTGTTTATGCTCAGATGGCTGGGAAAGTCGGTGGGTGAAATCCGAATGGAAGAAGGATGAGAACATGGCTGGTGAATGGAACCACACATCTGGGAAATGGAATGGAGATGCTGAGGATAAAGGTGAATGCGCAATCCCTAGACACCTCAGAGAGGAAGATCGGTGATTTCAGTTTATTATATACTGAACTGTGTTTCTTGGTGCAGGTATCCAGACCTCTGAGGACTACAGGTTCTATGCCATTTCGGCGGAGTACCCTGAGTTCAGCAACAAGGATAAGACCCTGGTACTGCAGTTCTCAGTGAAGCACGAGCAGAAGCTGGACTGCGGTGGTGGTTACGTCAAGTTGCTTAGCGGTGATGTCGACCAGAAGAAATTTGGTGGGGACACACCTTACAGGTAACATTTGACTCTATTCTTGTGCTCTTTTCTCCCTACTATTGGATCTGATCATGTAGTTAACTTGGTACTTCTGTACTGCAGCATTATGTTTGGACCAGATATCTGTGGGTACAGCACGAAGAAGGTTCACACTATCCTGACAAAGGATGGCAAGAACCACCTGATCAAGAAGGATGTGCCTTGTGAGACTGATCAGTTGACTCATGTGTACACTTTGATCATCCGTCCTGATGCGACATACAGCATTCTCATTGACAACGAAGAGAAGCAAACTGGCAGCGTCTACGAGCACTGGGATATTCTTCCTCCAAAGCAAATCAAGGACCCAGAGGCTAAGAAGGTACAGCTATAATATTGGTTGCTTTTTCTTAAAATTTCCTTGCCTGTGTTTCTTCAGAAATAACAGAGGTTCTGTATTGATGATTGCAGCCCGAAGACTGGGATGACAAGGAGTACATTCCTGACCCTGAGGACAAGAAGCCAGAGGTAGTGTTTCATTTTTTGGTATTACGTACATATGTTAATTATTTGTGAAAAGTTTAACCTGGCCATAATTAAGATATTTATCTGGTGAGCTATTTGCTCTTGATTTAGCCACTAGTTTCTTAAATTCCTTTGAAAATTACAGTTAGAAACAAGCTGTGTTCTTCTTCTTCTTAGCATATCTCATTTCCTTTTTCCATTACTATCAGGGCTATGATGACATTCCCAAGGAAATTCCTGACCCTGATGCTAAGAAGGTACTTAAACTGGCAATTTAGTATGCACGTCATATAATGAATGAGTGTTGGTTTAAACATCTAAAATGTGGCATTGCAGCCTGAGGACTGGGATGATGAGGAAGATGGTGAATGGACCGCCCCTACCATTCCCAACCCAGAATACAAGGGACCATGGAAGCAAAAGGTATGACTGTTCCTTCACCTACATACAAACACATGATCAGTAATGCGTATTATGATGTCTGACAGTAAGTTCTTTCTTTTGCCAGAAAATCAAGAACCCCAACTACCAGGGCAAATGGAAGGCACCTATGATTGACAACCCAGGTATGTTCTCCTGAAATTAAACCTGTTCCCTGCTACTAGTTCAGCTTGTGAAATGTGAATGCTGATTCTTTTGCTTCACAGATTTCAAGGATGATCCCTACATTTATGCTTTTGACAGCCTCAAGTACATTGGCATTGAGCTGTGGCAGGTTGGTTTCTGATAGTCTGCGATTCCTTTCTGTTGTTAAAATGGCAAACCCAATTAGTTATGCCAGCATTTTCTATCTACAGGTTAAATCAGGTACTTTGTTTGACAACATCATCATCACCGATGACCCTGCATTGGCCAAGACATTTGCGGAGGAGACCTGGGGCAAGCATAAGGAGGTATGTTTCTCTCTTTGTAACCCCTATCACTACCTTATTGTTGATCAACATGCACTAAATATGATAAGTATTGACAGGCTGAGAAGGCTGCTTTTGATGAGGCTGAGAAAAAGAAGGAAGAGGAGGTAATTTTCTAAACCATAAAACATTTTGTACTGAGGGGTATCAAACTTTGTAATTGTCCATTATGGTATATTTGTTGTTGTGTTGTCATTGTCGTGCATCCTGGTCCTTGGTGAACTAGAGACTAGTTTTCTGATGATAGGCGGTCAACTTTCTGTTTTCCATGGGTAGTGCCTCTGGTCAAGCCAAATTATTTATGCTTAAATAAACTTAAGCAAATGTGAGTTTAAAAGATAAAACTACGGTTGTCATTCTGTGACTACAATCAACCCTAATCGAACAATGGTAAATTATACAGTGGGAGTTCAATTGATGCACCTGGCTCTGTTCTTTACTTTTCTTGGTATCCATCACACACTTGAATGGCAAATCTTGGATGTCTGAAGTGTCTTTTTTTCTGAACCATGTTTTTGCTTGTTATTATGAAATTTTGCTCGTCACTGATTGTGAATCTCTTGTCAACAGGAAGCTGCCAAGGGTGGTGATGATGAGGACGATGACCTAGAGGTAAGCACTGCATCTATCTTAATTCTCCCTGGGTCATTTACTATCCTCGGCATTCTACTTGATCTAAATTCTACATATGTTGACCTCAGGATGAGGAAGATGATGAGAAGGCAGACGAGGACAAGGCTGACTCCGATGCTGAGGACGGCAAGGATTCTGATGATGAGAAGCACGTAAGTTGCCCTCCATTTGAAATCCCTCAGTTCTGACCAAACAATTTCCCATGTGCCAATCTATGTCCTCATACTATGCAATGAATTCCATTTCCAGGACGAGCTCTAGATGGAGAGGATGAAGAGGTGGCCGCCGACCTTGGAGCCGTAGGCCAAGATTTATCAGTTCTCCCATTATGAAGTTCCCATTTTTCGTGATCAGAAACTTTGACGCGTGTGTAGAAACATTCGCTAAGAAGCTGAGGGACAATTTGGGCCGTTGTTAGTGCTTTGTAGTTTTCATTTTTCCTCAGGAAAAAAACTGATAGTATTGAACAAGGAAGATCTTTGCTCGCAACTGTTATCTTCCGTTCTTACAATCGCTACAGCACGCGAGTGACAGAGGTCTGGTTTGGTTAGTTTGCTTATTTTTAAGCACCCGTCACATCGAATGTTTAGTACTAATTAGGAGTATTAAACGTAGACTATTTACAAAATTCATTACATAAGTGGAGGCTAAACGGCGAGACGAATCTATAAACCTAATAGT
>NW_014576973.1:0-1696 GCF_000263155.2 Setaria italica
TCTATAAGAAGAAAAAGGACCGATATCGTGAAGTGTCACATCTACAAAGCACGACTTGTCGCAAAAGGTTTTCGACAAGTTCAAGGAGTTGACTACGACGAGACCTTCTCGCCCGTAGTGATGCTTAAGTCCATTCGGATTATTCTAGCTATAGCTGCATATTTCGATTATGAGATATGGCAGATGGATGTCAAGACAGCTTTCCTGAATGGAAACCTAGCTGAGGACGTGTATATGATACAGCCCGAGGGTTTTGTCGATCCGAAAAATGCTGGAAAGGTATGCAAGCTTCAGAGATCCATTTATGGATTGAAGCAAGCATCTAGGAGTTGGAACATTCGTTTTGATGAAGTGGTCAAAGGGTTTGACTTCACCAAGAACGAAGAAGAGTCTTGTGTTTACAAGAAGGTTAGTGGGAGCTCTGTAGTATTTCTAATCTTATATGTGGATGACATATTACTGATTGGAAATAACATTCCTATGCTTGAGTCCGTAAAGACTTCACTGAAAAATAGTTTTTCGATGAAGGACTTAGGGGAAGCGGCATATATTCTGGGCATTAAGATCTATAGAGATAGATCGAGAAGGCTTATAGGTTTGAGCCAAGATACTTATATTGACAAAGTGTTGAAGCGGTTCAGTATGGAAGAGGCAAAGAAAGGGTTCTTGCCTATGTCACATGGCATACATCTCAGCAAGACTCAGTGTCCTTCGACTGCTGATGAGCGGGATCGCATGAGTAGAGTGCCATATGCCTCGGCTATTGGATCTATCATGTATGCAATGATAAGTACTCGCCCAGATGTTTCATATGCGCTAAGTATGACAAGTAGACACCAATCTGATCCAGGTGAGAGTCACTGGACAGCGGTGAAAAACATTCTTAAGTACTTGAGAAGGACTAAAGATATGTTCCTCGTCTATGGAGGTCAGGAGGAGCTCGTTGTAACAGGTTACACCGATGCTAGTTTCCAAACCGACAGAGATGATTCAAAGTCACAATCAGGATTTGTGTTCACGCTAAATGGTGGTGCTATTAGTTGGAAGAGTTCCAAGCAGGAGACGGTGGCCGATTCTACGATAGAAGCCGAGTACATCGCGGCTTCGGAAGCCGCGAAGGAAGGTGTTTGGATAAGGAATTTCCTCATTGAGTTTGGTGTGTTCCCGAATGCATCCAGCCCATTGAATCTCTACTGTGATAACAATGGGGCAATTGCGCAAGCAAAGGAGCCAAGGAACCACCAGAAGAACAAACACGTAATGCGGCGATTTCATCTCATTCGAGACTTCGTTAACCGGGGTGAGATCAAGATATGCAAAATACACACGGATCTGAACATTTCTGATCCGTTGACAAAGCCACTCCCGCAGGCTAAGCATGATGCGCATGTAAGAGCTATGGGTATTAGGTACCTTCTAGATTGACTCTAGTGCAAGTGGGAGACTGTTGGAGGTATGCCCTAGAGGCAATCATAGAGATGATGATATGCCATTTGTATCCATGATTTGTATATTGTGTTCATTGAATATCCATTAAAGGCTACTTGAATTGATTTGGAATTATGTGAATTGTATGTGAAACTCTTTACTTGTATGGTTATTCTAAAGTTGTCCCTAGTCGGAGTTCATGTGAGACACACATGAATATAGACTAGCACATGTATTAGTTGATGACTATGTTTCACAAGTCATGGAC
>NW_014576973.1:1796-3508 GCF_000263155.2 Setaria italica
GTGTTAGGACTGACCCAACACGAGAAGTAGTTCTCTCTTTAAACAAATATACGCTTGTCTAGACTGAGATTGTCGCATGTATTCTAGATGTGGATTGACCTACTTAGGGGCTATCAAACGCTACACCGTAACAGGGTAGTTATAAAGGTAGCTTTCGGGTTTGTCGAAAAGCATGCTATGAGACATGGTCAATCAAGATGGGATTTGCCCCTCTCTGATTGAGAGTGATATCTCTGGGCCCCTCGAGTGATCGGATCAGAAAATGCATGGCCATGCTACGTACGGTTAAGAGTTAACCTACAAAGGGATTCCGAATCACAGGATCGAGAAAGAGCGGTCGGCTTGAAGCTAGACCAAATATCGTGAGGCAAAGGGAATAGCATGTATATTATGTTGTGATGGTTCGTCTGATATGATCTTCGTATGCGTATAGGAGTTGGCACGTCTTGCTAGAGGCCGCTACCGACTATTGGGCCAAGTAGGAGTACTCGGGCCATGTCTATACGTATCCGAACCCATAGGGTCACACACTTAAGGGGCTGGAAGCCCAATTCGGATCTGATCCGAGTTGGATTAGGTTTAGGAGTACTAATGGGCCTCGGATCCAGAGGCCCATCAGGAACCCCTATAAATAGAGGGGTGGGGGCGCCCTAGGGTTTTACACCTTTTGGCTGAACACACTTGCCGCGCCTCCCACGCCCTCGCCTGTTGCAACTCGCGGATCTAGCAGTCCGGCTTGCGACGCTTCCTCCCTGCACGTGTGGATACCTTGGAGGTGTTGCGCCTGCAGCACTTGGACGAGCCATCGACGAGCCGCCGACGAGCCACGACGAGCCGACGACGAGCCGCGGCACCGGAGGCGATCTTGCTGTGCACGTGGACGAGCTGCTGAGGAGCTGCTGGACATGATCGACTACGTACAACTACGTTGATCGACTACGTACGACTACGTGATCGTCTTCACTGCACCGACGCATATCTACATCTTCCGCACCAGTAGTGCGTCGAGTGGTAATCCCGTGATCCTTATACGGCAGTCCTTCCTGGTTATACGTGGTAGAAATTTTGATTTGCGCTAGCGTAGCCTACCTCGTATCCCAACAATATGGTCTAGCCATTTTTCGTCCTTATCACTCCTACGGTTATCTTCCACTATCTCTACTATATAAAAAGCAAAGTGGACACAAAAATGCGGTCCGTCATTGGGACGGGGCGCGATGACCCTCGTGTAACGACCGGCCCTAAATCTTCCCAGTTAATCTTGATCCGAGCCCCTGATCACCTGTCTAGTTTTCCGCGCCTAAGTGTTCAGTTCAACCTTCCGACCGATCCCGACCCCTGAGACCCGACCCCTCCCCGCTTCGCTCCGGTTCCGACCCCGCGAAACCCAGCCCACCGTCGGATCCTTCTAAGTCTTTCCCAAACGTCCGTTCTATCTGACCGGTGGACCCGCGAGATCTTTTTCCCCCAGATCTTCCGCGACCGGCGCACTCGAGTTGCATGCCCGCTTCAGAGTCTCCCCGCCGCGTGGCTCATCTTCTCCGACGCCCGCCGCTCAGCCTCGTCTCTGGCCCGCGACCGAATGGATTCTCGCGCCCCCTTCCCCAATGGCAGTGGAAGCCCCTCTGCAACCCTTCTGCAACGCCTCGCCTCCCGCGCCCATCATCACACCCACCTCCCTCACCGGTCATTTAGGAATGTATTATTCCGCA
>NW_014576974.1:0-3353 GCF_000263155.2 Setaria italica
CCTTAAAATAAGGGACATGATGAACATAATAACTTTCTGTTGAACTTTGCATCAGTTTTATTGGTTGTGTAACCGGACAGCTAACGATGGCGTGCTTATATAATAATTAAACAGGGGCATGGACGCTTTGCTGAAAAGATATGATCATGACGGTAATCAGCAATACCCAGTGACCCCAAATTAAATGAGGCCATCAACCAACAAGAACCCGTTAGGACATGCTATTGCTATTACATGGCGTAAGATTGGTGTCCAGATGAGTCTATTTACGTATTTGTGAATGTTTGTGGATAAGTGTGAGTACATGGGAATGTGTTTAGTGGATATATTTTTGAATACAAATTTTTTCATTTTATCTCAGACGAATACAAACTTTATATCAAAATTGTAGATCTCAACGAGACATTAAACTTTGTAATTGACAACTTTTTCGTTTGAGATCATTTAATTGCTCCAAAATACATTTTAGAACAAAAACAAAAATGGAGAAATGATTTCCAGGGGCGGGTGATGGCGTTACCTGCCCTTGCTAATGCCACCCTATATATGGTGGCACCCACGGGTACTTAGCCAAATTTTTGGAGAAGCCCGTGGGATGCCGTTAGGCTACCAAAATTTCCCTTGCCCCTCCCTCTGCCCTCGCTCTAATGCCGCTCCCCTCCTCCGCGGGCTCCGCTGCCGCCGCACCTCCCCGCAACGCCTCCACCGCCATGCCGCAGCGTCGTGCCTCTGCCCCTTCTCTCGTGGCGTCTTCCATTTGCAGCGCCTCCTCCATGCTCCGGCCGCCGCCTCGGTGCCCTCCTCCCATGGCGCCTCCTTTCGCACCGACACGTCGCCACCACGACGCTAAGCTTCCACCGCCGCCATCGCAGCCACGCCGCCACAGCTTCCGCTGCCGTAGAGAAGGACAAGGGAGGCAAGGTAAGTTGTCGACCTTCTCATCGTCCTCTAGCTCCTTGACATCTGTTGAGAACAAGCAAGTGAAGGTCAAGTCGAGCAGCTGCCCATCGTAGGTACCAAGCCCCAACCAGTTCGTGCCACCCCCCCTTGTCGACTGCCATAAATGCGGAATCAGGGTGATTTGACTCAGGAGCAATAGGGGCTACATCTTCTAAAAGTGCCCCCAACAACATTAAGGTAAGATTGCAACCCTAACATCATGAAATCAACCATGTTGGAACCATAGGGTTGACTTGCATTGTGTTCTTGATGTAGGGATGCCTCCAAACTATCAATTGGTGGGTACTCCTCTAGGAACATCAGTAGCTCAGTCAAGTGCTGGATTTCAGCCTCCTCAGTCGTTGGCAAGCACTGGTTTGTTGAATGAGATATGTCAGATAAAGCTGACAAATTGTGATCTGAAGGTGGAGATGTGTGGATTGAAGATCCAGTGTGGAGAAGTGAAAGGGCATGTTAATGAACTGAAGTTGGAAGTTGGAGAGTTGTATCATCTTCTGGGGAAGAAAAACAAGGCTGCTATGGTCAAGAAAAACAAGGCTGCTATGGTCAAGAAAAACAAGGCTGCTGGGGGTGGATGCAACATGGCTGCTGTTGTGACCTTGATTGTAGGTGTCATGCTTGGGATCTTTGCCTGATTGTAGGTGTCATGTTTGGGATCTTTGCCTCAGGAGTAGCTAATTCTAAGTGAAGAAATTGATAGTGTAGTAGTGCTATTTATCAATGAGTCTTGGTTCTGTTTCTGTTGTGTGGAATTTGTCATTTGATTATGTTGAGTTGTGATCTATGAACTTCATAAGTAATGTGACATGTCTTATTTCTTATGTGGGATCTATCATTTGGTTGTGATTATGTTGAATTGTGACATGACTTACTAGTTGGTTTATATATGACACTTATTTTTGTGAGCTACGGTTTATATTTTTCTGAGAAAGTTTCCTGCCATAGTCACATTTAGGAAGGCAGGGAGGCACTATGCCAAGTGTTCTGCTGAGGATATCCATGGTGCATTCATGCATCAAGGATTGTACCCATTTCTAGGGGCGGACCACGTCATCACCTGCCCCTGCAAATCGTGATTTCTAGGGGCGAGCCACGTCATCACCCGCTCCTACAAATTGTGATTTCCAGGGGCGGGTCATCCTATCGCCCGCCCGTGGAAATCGCCCCCATTTTTAGATGCAGGTCGTCCCGTAGCCCGCTCTTGCAAATGGTTCTCCAGAAAATCGTTTTTTATAGTCACGGTGACATCCATGAAGTGCATCATGGAACAGACATGCAGGAAGATTATACTCTTTTCATTGCCATAAAATTTCGCGCTACATGATTTTCTTTGCCCCAATTTTCCACAAATGTGGTCAGTTTTAACCCCTAGGTCACATAAGAGAAACAGTTTTAACGAATGCATGGCCACAGACCCACAGTCGATTTCTCTCTTGCACTCCGATTTCCACGATCAATATCTCTCTTGCACTCCGATTTCATTGCAGGAAGTGATATCGCGCGTCGTGTGTGTGACATCAGGGGAGACAACACAGCCACCAGTAAAATCAAATCCACGCATCAGCTCAAATTTTTTGCCGAGAGAGCAGCGTTTGCCTGCAAAGCCTGTCATGCATGCATTGTAATTGAGATCGGCAAACCTCCAGGAGATTCCTTCTCCAGCAAATGGATAAATCGCCTTTGCGTGTGCCGGGCACAAGCTGGCCGGGCTAATACGGCTGAAGGGCGTGACACGCGCCAGGTGTGGGCCTTGTCAGCTCGTGCTCCTTTTTTTTCCTAGTAGCGGCATGAATCATGGCGTGCGTGGTGGAGTGGTTGGCCGGATTGGGAATTTAAGGTTTGGCAACAGCGACGAGCGTGTCAGCCACGGGCCCGTCTGTTTGAAGAATATCTAAAAAGGGCTTGAGGTTAGGTTGGACGAGTACCACGAGCTTGGAGTGGCGCTGTGGTATCGTTACTGCATTGGTGATCCAGATCCGGTGACAGTGAGCATGTCCAGTTTTAATTGGCCAGGATATCCGGTGCATTGTTTATCCTATAAACGCATGTACGTACACTCTCTACTCCGTAAACGCTAGGCTACGGATCTTCAAATTGACAAAGCCGTAAGAGCAAATATAAGAATGTGATCTAAACAAGCTGTATAAGAGGGCGTTTGTTCCACTTTTTAGTACCTATCATATCGAATGTTTAGATACTAAATTTAGCGAGTGGACCCGTGAGATCTTTTCCAGATCCCCCGCACCAGCCGCACTCGAGTTGCATGGCCGCCTCAGAGCTTTCCTGCCGCGTGGCTCGTCTTCTCCGACGCCATCGCCCAGTTTTGTCTCTGGCGAGGACAGAGTTGGTTCCCGCGCCCTTTTCCCCAATGGCAGCGGAAGCCCTCTGCACCC
>NW_014576975.1:0-3337 GCF_000263155.2 Setaria italica
GTTCGAATTATGATTACAAGTAGTACATGTTAGTACGAATATGAGCTCGGCCTCTGGTTTAATGTCGCGTCCTTTTCTAGTCCTGGAAAAAAAACAGAGAATACCATACTGCAAAGATTTTTCAAGATGGACATCTAGTTTGAGGAAAGGGAGTTTAAAAAAAATCAAAATACCTACCCATCTAGATGTCCGTCTCTTTCACGTCATCGGCCGCAGCCCGCCAATCCAAGCTCGCCACGTCGGCTTACCGCCTCAGCGGTCAGCACAAAGCTAGATCGATCCATAGAAATTCCATTGTTTGCTTGGGCGTGTAAGCTTGTCTGCGCTCACTTGTTCACCGGCAGGGCAGACGGTCAAGTCGGCTGACCAAGTCAGGAAATTCATGCAAGCACGCCGCCTCCGTCGCGTATCATACACGACCGGTTGATCTTCTTTGTTGCACACTTGCAACTTGCAAGCAAGCTAATTTTCCCTGAGAAACGCGTTAACGACTAGTACTTGCACCGGGCCAAACATGCATATATAAAAGCGCTGCGCCGCATTCATTAGGAATGCATCCAAAACCACAAACAAACTCATCTGCCAAAACGACGAACGCGCAAGAGTGTCGAGCTCGGGGGCTAGCTGTGACAGGAGACGAGAGATCAACAACAGTAGCTGGTGGAATGAAGGCGCGTAGCCCCTCCTTCCTGGCTGTGTGCTTGGCGATCTTGGCGACCGCACTCATCATCTCCGCCGTGCTCGTCGAGCCTGCGCAAGGTAACACACACAAAATTAAGCTGCTGCTGGTACTGTTATTACTTACTCAGCTGGATCAAAACGTTTGCAAAGTGTGTTATGATGAATAACATAATCTGCGCGCAGGGTTGAGGCAGCTGCCTTCACCTCCGTCTCCACAAGGAAATCTACATCACCATAACCATGGGTAGGATTCTTATGTCACCTCACAGGCTACTACAAGCTGCAAGTGAAAAGGGGATGAGAAATTTGGAGTGCTGCATGGCGATAAACCCGCCTGTTTTGTGCTAGTGACTGACGAAGCAATGATGCGTTCTCCATCTTGTCCATAGACTCAGAGATGGGGTTTGTATCTATAAAATGAATTATTATATTATATTGAGACTTCTCTTACTCCACCTCAGAGTCACGCAGGTCGCAGAAGTTTATACTATGCCAAGTACTAGCTACGAAACATCTATAAAAACTGCAGAACTACAAAAGTTATATTCCGCTAATGGACTAGCTGCGAAGGTTTTGAATTTTGCCTTACATGGCCTTCTGATTTTTAATTAAAAGAGAGGGTTATGTTCGAAATTATAATTACAAGTACTAATGGCAAGTTAGTTTCCCTCTTAGATTATATAAGCTGGATTATGATCCATAAGTAGTAGAATAAAAGACCATCCTGACCACAATATGATCACAAAGTGACCCATGACTCATATTCCAACTTATATAATCTAGATCTAAAACAAACATGGTCTAAGTATTTGTTAGTATGAATATGAGCTCTGGTTTAATGTCCTGGCTTTTTCGTGCTGGAAAAAAGAGAGAATATCATACATGCACATCTAGTTTGGAGGAAAAGGAGTTTAAAAATCTCAAAATACTTGTAATTGGCATCGAATCTCGCTGGGTTTTCGAAAACTAACATCTGCTTGTGTGCTCGATAGCGGAGCCACAAAAGTTGACTGTTGTAGAACAGTGTAGTGTACCTTGTTGAACAAATCAGCATCATTGCTCAAACATACTTTCCTTCCAAGGGTCCCATTCCCCGCAGTCTCCCCTTGTGGCGTGAAGTTGGAACCCCAATTGGGTCAATTGAGTCAATAAAATCAACATAAAACTCAATCATCTCCTCTGTTCCATATCCCTTGGCAATGCTTCCTTCTGAATGGGCACGATTAAGAACACAGTTTTTTAGACTGACATGAACCTCTCGAAAGGCCACATATTGTGTAGGTATACTAGTCAGAGAATATTAATCTCTTTTACTAAGTGAACCAGAAGGTTAATTATAATATTGAAGAAAGATGGTGGAAACACCAACTCAAAGCTGACAAGATATTGCACCACATCGTTCTGTAGCTTTGTTAGCTTTGATGGATTGATTGCCTTCTGTGAAATCGTATTGAGAAACGTGCATAGCTTTATGAGCGGCAATCGAACATTCTCTGGTAGAACACCCCTCAGTACAACTGAAAGCAACTGGGTCATCAACATGTGGTAATCATGGGCCTTGAGATTTATGAACTTCTTTTCTTTCATATTTATTATTCTCTTTATATTCGAGGAGTAACCATACGGGACCTTCAGACTATTCAAGCATTCAAACATGATATCCTTCTCTTCCTTGCTGAGAGTATAACTAGCAGGACGTAAGTAGTGCTGTCCGTTATCTCTCTTTTTCGGATGTAGGTCATCCCGTTGCCCCATTTCTTTAAGGTCCCGTCGTGCTTCCAGTGTATCTTTTGAGGGCTCATCACACAAAGGTTTTTCATCAGGTGCATCACGTCTATTGTGTTGCGGACATCTAGGGTTTCCCAATAAGGTAGCTTCCAAAATATTGACTTCTTCTTCCACATGGCTGCACGTCCATCATCGTCGTTCGGAACAGGTCGGCTACCAAGACCTTTTCCAAATACTACCCTTACATCCTTTATCATCTTAAAGATACGTTTTCCATTACGGTGTAAAGATTTTTTACGAGTTTCTGGCGCCCCTTTAAAATGCATCCCACTTTCTCTCAGCTGGTGGTGAGCATGGAGAAATCGACGATGACCCATATAGAATACCTTTTTTACAGTGCTTCAAGTACATGTTATCTGTGTCGTCTAAGTAGTGGGTGCAGGCTCGATATCCCTTGTTTGTCTATCCCGAAAGGTTACTTAGTGCAGGCCAATAATTGATGGTTACGAACATCAGTGCTCGCAGGTTAAACATCTCTTGTTTATCCTCATCCCACACACGTACACCTTCTTCCTTCTAGAGCTGTAAAAGTTCATTAACCAACGATCTTAGGTACACATCAATGTCGTTGCCGGGTTGCTTTGGACCTTGGATAAACGCCGGCATCATAATGAACTTCCATTTCATGCACATCCAAGGAGGAAGGTTAAACATACATAAGGTCACTGGCCACGTACTATGACCACTACTCAACTCACCGAATGGATTGAATCCATCAGTACTTAAACCATACCTTATGTTCCTTGGATCACCTTCAAACTCCGGGAATGCTCTATCAATTGATCTCCACTGAGCCCCATCAGCAGGGTGTCTCAGCAACTTATCTTCCTTATGTTCTTCTTTGTGCCATCGTATCAACTTAGCATTC
>NW_014576976.1:0-1265 GCF_000263155.2 Setaria italica
TGAATTAGGCTCGATTTACTCCTATAAGCTATTTCAGTTGGTCCGATCCAACTCCTAGTATAATAGTCCGATCTAATTGAGTTTTAAGTTCAAAGTTTTAGTGTGACACAGGAAATCATAACTTATGTTAGAAAAGATAAATTAAGATTTTACATAAGTATTTTTCATAGATTAAATAGCACCATCGATCCGGTACTAATTTTATCCTACACATACTAAATTTCATTAAAAAAAGGGAATTAATGACAAAATTTTCTCCCAGTATTTTTCTAACTAGCATATCATATTCTTTAGCAACTCACAAAATTTGAACTTTAAACCCAGCTTGTATGCTGTGAAACGAAAAGGTAAATCTAAATATGGGGTAAATTGGACCAATAAAAATAGTTTGGAGGAGTAAATTGAACCAAAATTTGTTTAGGAGTCAAACAGACAAAGTGGATAGCTCAGTGTTGTAAAATAGTTTTTTTCCAATAACAATACTACAGTAATTAGGTTCCAACAAAATGAAGAACAATAAATGCGTTGGATTTGGTGCTTTTTGAAATGGATTGTCTGAATAAAATGAAGAATAACAAGTGCATAGGATGTGGTGCGTAATTGAAAAATCGATTGCTCTGCTGGCTCCAGCTCCTTCGTACGTGCAAGCAAGTCCAACGTTTGAGCTCCACATGTAGATCGGAGTCATGCATGACACATTCTCATCTCTTTGGTCTTTTCCACATGTAACGTGATTGTAGTGATTGGTATATAGGAGTACGAGTCACTGGGATGCCCCGACATGCGTCGGCTCACGCTTGATCTACATGGGTGCACTCTCCATCAACTTGCTTGCTACATGGGTGCTAGCACTTGCTTGCTCCCTGTACCAAAATTTGGTATGCACTAGTCCATGAACCCGTGCTTCCGCACGGGCTAATGTTTTTAGAAGCTATTGTATTTAAAAATTATTTAGAAAATTAAACTCCTAACTAATAATCAAAATTTTTTATCTACTACTCTCTTATTTTTCAATACTTCAACATAATACTTATATAGATATGTACCTATCTTTGTCCAGTTGTGATTGATTTTTAATTAATAATTACTCAATGCATTTTTTCATCCATATTCATATTTTTCCATTTTGTATCACACCTCCAATCCTCCATACATTATGTTTAGCATACAAATCAATATTTTTCAGCGATTCCTCACATACATGTATAAATGGTCTAAATGGTGGCACTCATCATGTGTATATACTTTAACTTAGTATTTTTATA
>NW_014576976.1:1365-3434 GCF_000263155.2 Setaria italica
CAATGACATAAATAGGTAATTTAAAATTATATATTAATTTACTTTTTGACATTTCTGTATGATGCACATGAAGATAATAAGATTAAGATTTTGGTGTTTACTTTAGGTTATTTTTAATAAAGGCATACGTGGATAACATAGATAAAATTTTAAAATGACATTGTAAGTTATGCTTTATAATGATGTGTATTAGTAAATTGGATGAAGGTTATGGGGTTATTTTAGATTATTTTTTATAATAGCTGAGCTCGGTAATTGAAATATAGGTTTAGAGCTTATTTTTGAATATTTTCATAATAATAGTGGTGGGTAACTTTTTAGAAAATATAATAGATCAATGGCTATGATTATTAGAGTTTACAGGATTGGTGTTTGACGTTTTTAATTTTTATGAGAATTTTTCTCTTTTTTCGGCTTATCTCGTGGGAACTAATACGGAGCCTCCAATGAAAAAAAAAATAAGACTACATTGCTAAAAAACTATTATCATAAGCTACCTCTCGTTTGTTAAATATTCAAACACACAATGCTTATGTAGATATATACTTAATATCTTCATCAAATTGTGATATATTTTAGTTAGTAATTACTCTATAATATTTTCATCCACATTTATAATTTTTAACTTTTCACTTTGCATCGCAGGTATGCGCTTGAATTTGTTTAATGAACCTTAAGTTTGAGATACAATTTTAGCATAGAAATCTATATTCTCATCACTTTATGTCCTTATAAATGGTGACACACATCATGCGTATAGACCTTAATTATTATATCGTATAACAATAGTGCAAGATATAGACGATTTAGAACCATATATTGTTGTATATTTTAAATTAAGGTTATTTGATTCATACGTAGAGTTGCCTCATGTTATTTTCAATAATAGCATGTATGGGTAATATAGATGCAAATTTAAGGGGTTACTTTAAGTTTTTTAAGTAATAGTGGTAGGCAATTCAGTTGCAAATTAGGGGGTTATTTTAAATATTGTTTATAATGGCATATAAGTGGGTAATTTTGATGAAGATTAGGGGGTTACTTTAGTTTATTTTATATAATGGCAGAGGTGGGTAATTTATATATAGATTTAGGGGGTTACTTTAGGCTTTTTTCATAATGGCATAGGTGGGTAATTTTTTAGAAAACATAATAGATCCAATGGCTATGATGATTTGAATCTATCGATTGATGGTATGATGTTTTGCTTTTTTGTGAGAATTTTTAGGATTTCTTTCTTTTTCTAGAGTGTCCACCTAGAAATCCTAGGTGGCTTCACCTAGAGGCTTCAAAAGGAGCCTCCAATTAGTAATAGTAAGATGGTTGACTTAAAACATCCCAAAGCGTAACTTCTATGTGACTAGAGGAAGTAACTATATATGTTTACTGTGCAAAATATTCGTATTTCAAATTACTTTTACACTCTTGGTTTTGAATTTATACTTGTACCAGATCTATAATTTTGACACAAAATAATTGTCTACATCAAAATTCGAAAGCTGGTCAGAACAAAAAACTGCTTCTTGTACCTTTGAACAGACTGTAAATAGTTGCAACCAATACACATCGCTTCATCAAATAAATAACTAATAGTAGTAGTAGTACACTAATTTCGTCTGAGTAAATTAAATGAGAGTATAATAAATACATTGGAGGTGGTGATTAATTGAAATGGATTTTGCTCCAGGCTCCAGATCCATCATATATGTGCTAGTGAGTCACGCGTTGAGCTCCAGACATGAGAGTCATGATAACCAACTTTCTCACCATGTTATTTTCAGTCGGGTGTTTATAGTAGCCCCGGACATGAAACATCATGGTACCACTTGATATAGGAGTGGGAGGTACTGGGATCACTCAGAGATCCATCCGTTCAATTGTTTCTACGTGCTTTCATTCATTCTCTATCGACGTACGGAACTCATATCATCAAAGACGCCAAACATATCTGATTCAGCCTTCGAAAAAGGTGCAGTACGGCGCAACGACAAAGCTGTTACTTAGATGATTTAGTAAGTCTGGCACGGCCACAAGCAGAGTGCATGCATTTGCACTATCACACATAGCCG
>NW_014576977.1:0-1408 GCF_000263155.2 Setaria italica
ATTGTAGCCCAAATGATATTTCAGCGTGGAGCAAACATAAACTTTATGCACCAAATATTCTCCTTTGCTATCATATTTGCCAATTGCATGAAACGAACAATGATTAAAACTTGGCAAACCAGAACCAAATTGAAGTTTCTCTTTTAGACAATTTAGATTACACAAAACATCAAATTCAATGTAACCCAAAGTATTTAAAGAGGATAGCAAATTCAGTTCATCTTGTGCACAAGTAATAGGATGAAAAAGCTTATCTTCAGCACATTTGTATGATTCCAAACCAAAAGTATCACACTTATTCACTACTTGAGGTATAGGAGTAAAAGAATCATCAGCACACAAGTCCTCTTTATCACAAGGAACAGCAAGTAATTCATTTTGTGACAAAGGAAAATCAGCAATGGGTTCCACTATTTGTTGCTCTTCATTAACATCGAGAGTGGACAAATTTTGGATATAATGGGTCACATCATTCTTGCAAGTATTCACAGATAATAGAATCTCCTTTTCAGCATTGAGAGCAAGGCAAAACAATTGACCAATATGTATGTATGATTTGCTTAGCAACAAGGTTTGAATTTCAGAATTGAGCCCTCTCATGAACCTACACATAACATCTTCCATGCACTCATCTAATCCACCATACATGATACAAATTTTAAAATCATGGAAGTATTCTTTCACAGTCCTACTACCTTGCCTCAAGTTGTCTAATTTTGCAAGCAAATAATTAGCATAATATTCAGGAATGAATGCATCTCTAAAAAGAAATTTGAAGTCTTCCCAAGATTCTAGAAGTTTCTTACGCCTACAAATGTGTTTCCATTGTAGCAAGGCAAATTCAGTCAAAATATTAGAGACAATATAAATCTTTTGTTTCTCGGACAGGTCATGCTCATCAAATTCATTATCTACTTTTATCTCCCAATCAATGTAAGCTTTAGGATCAAACTTACCATCATATAACGGCAAGTGTTGAATAACACCCTGAATATGAGAGTCTAGTTTCATCAGCTCCAAAATCTCCGTATCACCTGCCATGGTTAGTAGGAAACAAGAAACACAAAAATAATATGTATCCTCCTGTCAACTACTATGATGTGTTGGTTGTAATTCTCTCAAACTCAACTTGTAAAAACAAGCCCTTACAAGTTCTTACCAAGCCAAACAGGAGGTGACGGCAACCAACAAGTCTGCAACCGTGGAGTGAAGTGTATCGGTGCCGCAGCAACAAGAAAAACCTGTCAAGCTGTAGTCGAATATGTGGAGCTGTAGGTGGGCTTAAGCAAGGAAATATACTAGCACCCCGTTAGTCACAAAAGCAAGTTGAGTAATCATTCAACGGCGGTACTGTGCTGGTCCTAGGCTAAACCATGCTAGAGACGTGAGCCTAGGCACAAAGGTAGTC
>NW_014576977.1:2056-3982 GCF_000263155.2 Setaria italica
GAAGTCTCTCACCGATAAACCTTGCTCTGATTACCAACTGATATGAACCCGCTAGGGCTGATTCCCGATCTTTCGATGAGAGAGGCGTGGATAACTCGATTGGTGGATGGAGACGACGTTCACGGCCCGACTACAGCCTTTCCAAGCTGCGCGTTAGCAACCGATACACCACCTCCAATGGCTGCCGCGATCTTGTGGAGCGCGTCACCCGGCCACTAGGGCACTCGTCCTGCAAGCAATCGAAGAACAAGCAAGAACAAGTAGAACAAGCAACTCAATTGCAAATATGGAGATGAAAAACCAATCTGAAATCACAAAGTTGGGGTTCTGAATCGAGTAGAACGGATGGTCTAGTCGACACACGCGTCTACAAGGAAGTAGCAATGGCTAAACTTTCAACAAAACAAAACCCAATCTGTTTGTGGCGGCTCTAATCCTTATTAATGCCTAGGAGGACGACCAGGGGGGTGTTGGGGTCGTGCTCCAACCCTAGGACACGTCCCTAATGGACCCAACTTGATACACGGCCCATCGGGCCAAAATAGGGCGACGCAGCACCTGTGGACAGAAAACCTCTCGGTAGTATTTCGATGATTCCGGTCGCCTCAGAACAGATATGGACATGAGTCCGGATCCATATGAAAATAGACTTCATAAGGATTCCAAGGAGTACTTGAACGCCCAAAACGGAGTCCGGATGAGGTCGTGGCGGTCATTGCAAGTTGGGCCAGAACTGTAGTCCGAATCCAGCACCAAAACGTGTTGGATTGGATCTCTTTCTTTCCTTGGGCCAAAAGTGACGTGGTGGCCTGGTGGAGGACGTTAGGAATACTTGGAATTGGCCCCCAATCTACTTCTTTGGTCCTCCATGCCTTCCATGTGTGTTTAACACTATTTTTGATCCATGTATGTATTTCTGAAATTGACAACGAATACACATCATGGTGCAGCATCAATTCATCAAATGTATCACATATAATTATGATAAAGAATTGTTTCACCTCGGAGCTAAAAGATGCCAATATGGTTGTATCCGAGCATGTGATGTCCTCATCAACGGGTGCATTTCGGCACCCGAATGCACTATTGCCGGGTAGCGAAACTCGGTTAGATTTTTTCACAACGAACGCATGCAATCTTCCTAAATATGCACTAGAACATGTTTGGGAGTGTTTTTGGGCATTCGGTTCCGGCACGAAAAATGATGCAAAACGGGTGCATTTCGGCACCCGAATGCACTATTGCCGGGTAGCGAAACTCGGGTGGATTTTTTCGCAACGAACGCATGCAATCTTCCTAATTAGACCCTAGAACATGTTTGGGAGTGTTTTTGGGCATTTGGTTCCGGCACGAAAAATGATGCAAAACGGGTGCATTTCGGCACCCGAATGCACTATTGCCGGGTAGCGAAACTCGGGTGGATTTTTTCACAACGAACGCATGCGATCTTCCTAAATATGCACTAGAACATGTTTGGGAGTGTTTTTGGGCATTCGGTTCCGGCACGGAAAATGATGCACAACGGGTGCATTTCGGCACCCGAATGCACTATTGCCGGGTAGCGAAACTCGGGTGGATTTTTTCGCAAGGAACGCATGCAATCTTCCTAACTATGCACTAAAACATGTTTGGGAGTGTTTTTGGGCATTCAGTTCCGTCATAAAATAATGATGCATAACGGGTGCATTTCGCTCACCCGAATGCACTATTGCCAGGTAAACGAAAATCGGGTGGATTTTTTCTCAACGGAAGTCATGCAATCTTTCCTAAATAACAGTAGAACACGTTCGGGAGACGTTTCTGGGCATTCGAGTACCGGCACAAAAAAGAACCAAAAGGGTGCAGTGTGCGCCCCGAATGCACTATTACCGATACAAAACTCGGGTGGGATTTTTTTCACAACAAAGCAAGGAAACCTTCCTAATA
>NW_014576978.1:0-3330 GCF_000263155.2 Setaria italica
ACCGGAGAACAAAACCACAGACCAGACGCCGAACCTTCAGGGCAGTGTATCGGGATAGGGAAGGTGGGTCACAGGGAGCGTCTCGACGGGCTTCCGACGCGGTAGGGGCGCTTGTGAGTCCTATAGCCGAGCGGCTCCAGCGGTAATGGCGAGCAGGCCCGGCTCCCGACCGACGCGCAAGCCACTGCGGCTGCGGGCGCGTCCGGGCGCCGGCGAGCGGGCGCGGCCGGCGGCCGGCGGGCGCGAGCTCCACCGCGGCCGGCCGGTGGAGGAAGAAAATACCTGTTAGTATGACAGGTGGGTCCCACGAACGGTGTTAACAGGAGAAGAAAACGGTGCTTGTCCCGTCTATAGCGATCTCTCCAACCAAACAAAAAATAGGATCATCCCATCCCATTCAACCAAACAAGAAATGGGATCATCCCATCCCGAAAAACTGGAACGGGACCGTCCCGTTCTACATTGTCTCCCAACCAAACGCACCCTTAGACTCTGGGTCCGGCTCCGGCTCCGGCTTAGACGCAGACTCAGGCTGCGATTGTGACTGCTACTGTGACTCCAACTCAGTATCCGACAATGACGAGGAAGATGCTGTTAAAGAGGAGCAAGAAGAGGATATGGAGTTGAAAGAGGAAAAGGTCAAGGAGAAGGAGATGGAGGAAGAAGACAATGAAGTAAGGGATTTCACAATGTCTTGCTGCCCAGTACTGCACAAGGGTCTCTGGTACTGCCTGGGAAAAGGAGGAAGGTTAGGAGTTTATGGTCCCAAGAGAAGGGGGAGTTGGATTTTTCTTCACAAACCCACCAGCTTTGGTTCTGAGTTCCCACATAAAAATGGCTACCTGGTTGAGTCCAGTCAGGAGCTGCTTGCCGGCTTTGACGGGAAGGGATGGCACACCCATCCATGTGCTGAAGCTTACTGGGTAGCAGGAGATGATGTGGGAAAAGATAGACTCACTGGGTAGCGGAGCAATCTTCACGGGAATGGTTGCATCACTATCAATGGCTAAGCCTCCAAAAGACATGGCAAACAAGGTCTACCTTCCCAAGTTCTATGGGCACCCTCCGATAGTTCCAGCAAAGCTCACCAGCTCTAGGGGTCGCCTCTTTTTCGTGCCAGAGCAAAAGGAGATGCAACAGCCCAGCTCTAACAAGTCATTTAATACCTTCATGGGGAAGCATGGTACCTGTGGAGATAAGAATGGCGCCTGGTGCTATGACCTGGAGTTGGACTCCAGGGTTGACAAGAAAATATGTGGCTGCAAGAATATGCTGCAGTACATCTGGGTTCATCTTGGCCGTGCTTCACCATAGATAAGATAGTTAGGAGCATGGATCACCCGTCAATCAGATCATTGTTCCAGCTTGGGCTTGAAATTGATGTTTGTTTTGGCCAAAACACTTGATGGAATATTTGTGAATACTGATCCGCAGTTTTGTCATTCATGCTGTTGTGATCTTTCTTCCATTTGATTGTTTCATGATCGTAGTTTTTAAGTTTAACAAGAGAGAATCCTCAATTCTCTTTGTCCCAGGTTAACAGAACTTTGTGTGAATCAGGAAAGGCAAATAATCATTGGCATGTTCCATCTGATGTCTCCGGCTCACTCTGCAAGTTAGAGATCATATCATGTAACAATCTTAAGAACTTAATTTTGTACTATCAATTACCTTCGCCTTATAGATCCAACGACCGACAACATTTCCTATCTACCTGCTTTCCTCTCCACAGCCTCCTATCGACTTCCCTCGATAAGTTGGGTTTCTTTATTGTGACAGTTGAATCTAATTGTTTTGCAAAGGGCAGGAGCAGGCAATTCACTGTATGATCTCTGATATTGAAATTGTGGAACCTGTAGTCACTATGTAGTCCTAGAATTAAGCTTTTTCACGACCGTGCCTTAGCACATACTCCCTCCATCCCAAAATTACTATTTGTTTTCGCTTTTCTAGATACGTATCTTTTGATATGCATCTAAATGTATAATATGTCTAAATACATAGCAAATTTTATCTATTTAGAAAAATCAAAACGAATAGTAATTTGGAAAGGATAGAGTATTTCACTAAGAGAAAGAAAGCATACAAATACATCCTACACCATGTCATGCAGAGGATAACATAGCAGAAAAAGGAAAAAAAAGAAAGAGCAGGCTAATACATTGTACTCTGTAGTCCTAAAATTAAGCTGGTGGTCACTGTTTAAAAAAATTCTGGAGAAAGTAGGGGGTGTTTGGTTCCCACGCTCTAGTCCCGTCACATCGAATGTTTAGATACTAATTAGAAGTATTAAATATAAACTATTTACAAAACGCATTGCACAGATGGAGGCTAAACGGTGAGACGAATCTATTATATACGTTTTGTAATTAACTCATATTTAGTCCTCCCAATTAGCCTCCGAATATTCGATGTGACATGGACTAAACTTTAGCTAAGGAACCAAACACCCCTAGTGTCAACAATGGCTGCAATGGGGCGCTAAATCTCCAGTGCACGAAATTAGAAGATAAAACACCAAAAATACTGTATTAATCCACGATTATTGGCAATATTTTCTATGTTCTACTTGATTCTTTTATTTTCAGGCGCAGATATGTGGTCTTATTCCAGAGAAGTGAGTAAACAAGGTTGACTTTTATTTTAGATGTTAGATCGGGTCTAAAAACACACTCTTCTAGTGCATACAACTCTAGTGCATACAACTGTCCGTAGAGCACAAACCAGTTCTGCTGTAGCATCTACATGCGGTCCTTTTCTTTTTGTTCCCATTGAATATGATACTTTATTCTGTCAGTTTTCGTTTGGATTTACTGTACCCGTGCAACTGCTGCAGTGATAATCTGGGACAAGTGAAATGCTGTCATGTTCTGTCGCTTGTGCATCACCAGGTCTGCATGGTTGCTATTGCTAGAGTTCTAGTTTAGCATACAGTAAATTTTCGTAGCAATGCTTGGTTAACTTGGTTTGTAATAAGGCGACGATTTCTTGGATGATGGATTTTGTCTGGTGTCATTAGCCGTGTCTGGGGTTCATTGTTTCTGAATGTTTTTAGGGTGCCCGAATTTGGTTGGAATGTGTTGCCAGTAGTTACCGGTGTCTTCCGTTTTACATTCTGTTATCCTTACGTTTGTCGACTCGGCTGTAATCGCACGTGGTCCATCAATAATCCCATTCAAAGGAATAAGATAGTTTTGTCGACTAGGTGCCTGTTTAGTTTCCAAACTCTCAACTTTGACACTATAAAAAAAAGAAGATTCCCCATCACATCAAACTTGCGGTACATGCATGGAGTACTAAATGTAGATAAAATTAAAAACTAATTGCACA
>NW_014576979.1:0-3314 GCF_000263155.2 Setaria italica
ATAGTGCTTTGACGCGTAAGTATTTTTGGCAAGCAATTGCTGCTACACCCCATCCTCAGTAAAAAGCATAAGTGAAAATCTCTTCACTTTGTAAATCCCTCTCCTGACTCAAACTAGCAGTTCTATTCTTCAAAGGTTCATACCTGTAACATTAACCAGCCTCAGTCATCCTAAGTTCACATTGTGCATGCATGCATTGCACAACAAGCAAAGGCACAAGGAATGTGCTTGTGGCTCTGTGGGCCGGGGAACTCCCCCACAGTTTATCTGAAAAAAAATTGTGCATGTCGCTCATTTTGTATTATTCCTAGGCCTAGAAAAATGATGAGCTGTTTTTTGGCCTTTTCTTTCTTAGAGACCGAAGAGAAGAGAAAGAATGGGGCATTCGCTCCCTATAAATACAGCATGCTTGTAGCTGCACGAGCATCAGCAGCTCGCAGCTTGATAAGCACATATTCCATTCACATTCACAGTAATAGCAAAGCATCGAAATGGCTTCTGCTGCTAAGACCAAGATGGTTGCCATTGGCATTATGATGGCCATCCTGTTCGTCGGGATAGCCTCTGCTACGCCGGCACAAGAGGTGTGCGTGGACACGACAAAAGAAGTTCCACGCGACGACACCTGCATCTGCTCTAAGAACTGTGCCTGTGCTGGCATGTGCATCCTGCAGGGTGAGGGGGATGTTAAGACCTGTTTCGTCGATTGTGTCCTAAAGAACGACTGCCAGTGCCCTCCTAAGGACCAGGGCGCCGAGAAGAAGACGGACGGCTAAGTTGACCGTAATGCCATGCCTGAGTTCTCAGGCCACCATCATGTTGCAATAATGATGTATTGTGTTCTTCCCTCATCTCCCATGCATGCATGCATATGTCATCATTGCCGTATGCTTGAGGGCAGGGTTATTGTTGTCGGGTGTCATAGCTTATATATAGCTGCAAAATAAAATGTGCAAGTGTGTGTTCGTGTTATCACGTGTATGGTTTCTATATTGAAGTTGTATGCATGCATATCATATTTGTTAACCATAATAATGTAATATTGATGTACATGTCCTGTGTTCCATTTGCTTCTATTTACTTTGACGTTGTTATTTACTCTGCGGCCTCCAGGGATATTCTTCCATGGTACACCAACATATATACAGTTAAACATGTAACAAAACTATTTAGTGTATGTTTTTTTTTATCACAGTACAGGCGCAGATCCTCACAAACAAGTATGCACACTCATCCCTACAAACATACGCACGCAACCCTACCCCATAAGAACCTCGGAGAGACAAAGTCGGTAGATCCTCAACGTTGACGAAGTCACCGCTAGCATCTCACTATCGACAGGCACGTCGCCTACCACTAAAAGCACAACGCCGGTTAAGTCCAGGAACAAATCCAGAAAAATGCAGCATCTATTGAAATAGTTAGGGGTGTAATTTGCCGCACAATACTGTGACAACTGTGACAATACTGTGACAACTTAACTTTTAGGTTGAGAAATTTTATAGAAGTTTGACAAAAAGAAATTTTAGTGTATGTTAATAGATTGATCAATTTACCAGTAACCAATACTTTCTTTTTCCTCCTATACATTTGGTTTTATTAGAAATATAATGTTCTATCTATATATTTGTATATACTTGTCAGACTATTCTTTTATGCTTCTGGTCTGGAGCAATCCGGTCGATTCTTGATCCGCAGTCCTGCCGCTATCAGCTCTTCTTTGAATCCGGCAACAACATTATGTGGTAAAAAGCCACTCCTACTAGAACGCAACGAAATCACGAATGTTAGAACTGGTTTAATAATTTCTTTATAGGCAGCACCGTCGGCTACAAACTCAACCAGAACACCACTTATGAATAAGAGAGATATAAAAAAGAAAGAAAAAGTGATAGAGAAAAGGAAATCAGAGAAGATAAATAAACTGAGCAGCTTGTAGTGTATTCATCGATTAGTAGATCCGGCCCACTTAAAAACCTCATGTGGACATGGCGTTTCCACATACAGAGTTCCATATGCTAACTGCATATAGAAATGGTTCCACAAAATCAATAAAAATTACTTATCCATTTGGTATTCTTATAATGGTTCTAAAAAAATGAGAGCCATCCATGCATCTAGAGAAATCGTACTTTGGAAAGAAAGGAGGTATATGTAGAGAAAAGTACCGAGATGTACCAAACTGGTTGTTTGAACCGAGTACTAAAAATAGTGAGACCAGCACCCAATTTAATTTTTTTTCGAAATGGAACCCAATTTAATCTGATCAATGGCTAGTAAAATTTAAGGAAAAAGTACTTAGAAGTACACATTGGTACATAAGACCATTGTAAGAAAGCTCTTTTAATTATATTGAGTTTTGCAAAAAAAATTTGTTGAAGGATACGTCATTCCCATAGAAAATTTGTCCATCTATATATGTTTAACTAAAATTATATAAAAAATATTCACAGCTAGAACACGAGATTAGTTTCGTTAAATCCATTATATGAAATATGGTTGCATAGTGTGTTCCTTTGACGTTATCTCAATGTGCATTTTGTACGTGTGGCACGTGTGGACGTAGCATCAACTTCTTCTGTTCTTGAATAGCCATGCGTACTTGGGATACGTACACTGGTAGAAAACTGAGCATTAGTCCCGGTTGGTAAGGGTCATATCTCTCGGATATCCATCCGGGATAAACCAACCGGGACTAAAGGGTACCCCTTTAGTCCCGGTTGGATTTCCCAACCGGGACTAAAGGGGTCCCCTTTAGTCCCGGCTCAATTCCAACCGGGACTAATTTGCGCTTGCATGGCACTGGTGACGTCTGAATTTTTCATGCATGCATCACGTATACGTATAGTAGTACCGCGGCCCTTTTAATTTGTTAACCTTGTAGTTGAGATTTTTTTAGAATGAATTAAATCAACTAGTATTTAAACGAATGGGATTTGTAATTATACAACTACTATATATATACACAATCCTTATACACAATTCATATACACAATTCAACTAGCTTAATTAGTACAAATCGATCATATATACAAATAAATCAAAGTATCTTCCTACGATCTTCCGCCCGTCGTGGTGTTGCTGAGAGGAGTGTCTAATTGTCGTCCATCGTAATAAAATTCTCCTCTTGGATTTACCACCTCGTCCATTATGAATCCAATGAGACCTTCACATATTGCCGCTACTCTTTCTTCCTTCAAGAGTCCTTGTTGAATATTTAACATCTATAATTTGGAAATTTGTGAATGTTACATGAACAAATACATATAAGGAGCTAGAAAATAATTAACTAGTAATATATTTATTTTACGTAC
>NW_014576980.1:0-3285 GCF_000263155.2 Setaria italica
GGCTGCCAAAGCTTTGGGTGGCGGAAAGAATGCCTGGCTTGCAAAGTCTGGAGGAAGATGAAAATTTCACAAGCTTTTCAATCACCATGCCTTTCTAAGTGCTAGTCATCAAGATTACCCAGCATCGCAACCAATTGGAGAAAAAATCGCTAAGACTTTCAGAAGCTGTCCCCTCATTACAAAGGCGGTTGGTGCACATCAGAACAACTAAACTACAATATGAATTTTATTGGATCTTCACTCTGCGTTGAAGTTTGGAAAATTTTGAAGAAAATGAATAGGAACTTATGAAAGGACCTAGCTCCGCTGCCGTCTCCGACAACGAGCAAAACCTAGGCGTAGACTACCCTAGCTACCCCCGCACGACGATTCCCCGGCCCTCCTCCCTCTCCGGTGCCAAACCGGCCGCCGGAGAGGAACGGGGCGGTGGAATCGCCACCGGAAGAAGATCCGCCTCTCGGTCGCTTCTGTTCGCCCGCTCAGCACTGTAGCAGAGGATAGGGACGAGAGGACGGGGTTATTGAAGATAGTTGAAATGCCACTACAATAAATAACTAATAATGTTTGAAATTTTGGCTTAACTTGTATATCATCCCTGCACTTTCAATTATAATACAACAGAAACACAGTAAAGCGTCCGTAATATACCATGCTGCAACTTGCGAGTACCATGCGTCGATGTGCTTTCCAGGGCTGATGCCCGCCGTGGCAGCTAGAATCGATCGTGCTGGGGAAGGCGCCTGATGACGCGCGAGGTGCTCCTGCCATCAATGGGGACATCAGCAGCTCGCCAACGCGATTGAGCTGCCATGGTCCGGTCACACACAGACGGCGGCGGGCTCGGAGACCCTCAACATCCAGGGACGGTAAAGTGGAGGACGGCGCAGATCACAAAGAATCTGGCGGAGGAGCACGAGAAGGTGCAGGCGCGGATCTCCGGCAAGTCCATTCCGCCGCCGGGCGAGAAAGCCATCGCCATTCGCCATGACAGATCCAACGACGAGCAGCCGGCGGAAACGAGGGACGATTTTGGAAAAAATGCCATCCGAGTTGGCGGGTTTTATGTAAATATTTGGATCGCGACGCGATACAAATTATTTGAATCGTGATTATTAATCACGATCCAATTATAAAGGCTTTACGTAAAATCAGAGGGTTAATTTGCAAAACCTTTCCCCTTCCTCCCACCGTCGGCGGCCGACGGACGCCGGCGTTGATGGCGAACCAGCGGGGCCTCCCGCTTCCCTTTGCTGCGGATGGAGGACACCTTCAGCGCCGGAGACGAGTGTCGCGACCGATGTATGTATGCATTATTCGGAATCTTGAGCCTTGTTTAGTTCTCAAATTGGGAGTGACAAAGTTTGCATTTTGCCATAAATGCGCAACTGTAGCATTTCGTTTGTATTTGTGAATTATTGTCCAAACATTGACTAATTAGGCTCAAAAGATTCGTCTCGCAAAGTACAACAAAACTGTGCAATTAGTTTTTTATTTCGTCTACATTTAGTACTCCATGCATGTACCGCAAGTTTGATGTGATGGGAAATCTTCTTTTTGCATAGTGCTAAAGTTAGGAAAAAAGGGAACTAAACAAGGCCTAGAAGTAGACGTGGCTGCAAACTGGCCTTGTTTAGTTGGGCGAAACGCTACAGTGTGCTACAGTGCCAGCATAGTAATTTTGGTACTCCCAATTTTGACAACTAAACAAGGCCTAAACATAGCCTGAAAGTGTTTTCTGACTTTCTCTGAGTTCAGCAACTGCAAGTGATAACTGCAGCGTTTGGCGTCATGGAGTCACCATCACGGCATCACCATACCTGCTGCACTGAAGCTCTAAATTCTCGGACGGAGTCTGGAGAGTTTTGAAGGAAATGAAGAGGAACTTCTGAAGATTCTGGAGGAAATGGTGTAACACCTACCCAAAGGAGCTGCAAACTGAGATCTTCTCAAGAGAAGATCGATTGGGGCCATGTTTGCTGAAGCTCGATCGTTCTAGTTTGTTTCTTATTCGTGATCAGAAGCCGGTGAGTCATTTCACAGCCGTCTCGTACGTCTTGCCATTTAATCTTTCGGTTTCTGTATGTACAGATTTGAAGTTCCACAATAGCAAGACAAGAATTCAGAGGAGCGTTCAGGTTGGCAGCATCAACATGTGATGAGCAGAGAAAAGGGGAGGCTTCAGACGAGCTTTGTGCCTATGCTGGGTGAACAAGATGAGCTTTGTGCCAGAGGCGAAGGACTACCTCGTGCACGTGAATGGTGTGATCACATGTTTCGTGGTCCAAGGGATGGGCTGTAGCTGCTCGGCTCTCTGTCGCAGCAGCTGTAGCATGCAAGCTGCAGCAGGCAGCAGCTCTCTGCTGCTGCAGCAGCAGCCAGCTGCAAAGCAGCCAGCCGAACGAGCCTGATCCACACGTTCTGGAGACAGAGAGCATCTTCAACAGTACACTGAGAAATCTTTTCCCGTCCATGGAAAATTATATAGCCAATAAAATGAATATAGAATTTAGATACCTTTGAATTAGTTAAGCACAAAGTGTCTTAAAACTGTTTAAGTTAGAATAAACCAGAAGTCCTTACCGTCCACTTCCTCCGTCCAAAAAACATGTTTCTCCATCTTTTAAAAAAAGTGTTTTTAAACATATTATTAGTTATAAGAAATGTGTTTAGACTCGGTAACCTACCGAGGGGTACCCGAGGTAGTGTTTTATACGTGGGGCTTGCCGAGATCAGGAACTCGAAGGTAAACTCGAACACACGATTTAGAGAGGTTCAGACTGCTTATGTCGCGTAATAACCTATGTCCTGTGTGTTGATTGGATTGTATTGATTAAAGTTGTTTGGAGGGGATCCCTGCCTCGCATTATATTGCCGGGGGCAGGGTTACATGTTGGTTGTTTACAAGTCAAATTCGACTATAGAGTCCTACTCTAATTGCTACGAATAGTTTTCTAATTCTCGACTAGTTCTTGTCCTCCACGTGGACCATGCCATCCTGCACCGTAGTCTTCATGTTTGACATGTTTCGGTGTACAGTCCCATATCTAGGACTATCCAAACCTTCAGGTCGGTCCATAGATGTATGGACGGCAATTACCTCTAATTACTTATACTAATTATGAGTTTATGACAGAAAGTTGCATGTATTATAGAATTATGAAAAGCATCAATCATTTGCTTGGGTCTTGTTTAGTTCACCCCCAAATCCCAACTTTGACACTATGCAAAAAGAAGATTCCCCATCACATCAGACTTGCGGTACATGCATGGAGTACTAAATGTAGA
>NW_014576981.1:0-1377 GCF_000263155.2 Setaria italica
CCCCCCCCCCCCCACCCCCACCACGTACCTAGGGCATTCAGAATGGTGCCCTGACCGCTTATTTGGTTGCCTTGTCTGTATATTTTCCCTCCACCCTCTCATTCGCTTGAACCTTTCCATCCTGGTACGAAGTTTGACCTTCCCACGCGAGCCGGGATGGCTTGGGGGCACGCATGGGTGCAATGCTTATGTGTTAGAGCAACTCTAAAAGTACCCTAAAAAATTCTTCCCTAAAACTATATATTGGAGGTTCTCCTAAAAAAATTTCCCTCAAAATCATATCAATCCATAGCAAATCGCTAATAAATTGCTCCAAATATTTCAAAACAGACCACGTCATCGTATTAGACCATCAGAAGGGACGCGCGGGCGTGCGGGAATCAGAATTGGGGGAGGAACACCATCGCTAAAATATACACGGTGGCAGGCTATTTTTTAGCGTAATAAAAAATTAGGAAAAGTTTAGGTGATCTGTTGGAGTTTGTTTTTTCTCTTTTTCTCTAAAAAAAGATATTAGAGGGATTGACCAGCACTGGGACTGTGTGGACGCGGACCACCGGTAGGTGGAGCCACGGCTGGACGGCTGGACGACATGGCCGCGGATCCGCGGTCGGACGACGCAACGGGGCGGACCGGCAGCTGGACGGCGCAGACTAGCGACGCGAGGTAGCAGCAGGGCGACGCGAGGTAGTAGCGCCGGAGCCGCAGGGCGCCGAGCTGAGCAGCAGCGCGACGCGAGGCAGGCTTGGATCGGCAGCAGAGTAACGAGAGAATGAGAGAACGAAAGAGAGCATCGAGAGAACGAGAGAGAGAGCAGACCAAGAGAAGATAAGGATCAGGGAGAAGATAGGGTAGAAAAAGGTACGAGAGAGAAAATGAAAAAAATAAAGAATAAGAAAAAAAGAAATGGAAAATAAGGCCCTGTTTGGGAAGGGCGTGTTAAAATTTAACAGGGTGTTAAACTTTAACACCCTCAAATAAAGGTGTTAAACTTTAGTATCTTGAGGTGTTTGGATGATCTGTTAAAATTTAACACCTTAGGTTGTAATTGACAACTTTACCCCTCATTACTCCTCTCAATGGCAGCCAAATACCCCTTCTTCCTTCTTCTCCTTCCTCCTCCTTCCTTCTTCCTCCTTTCCTGTGCCTGGCGCCTCCGGCCCCACCCCTGCTCGGTCCACGCCGTGCCCGGCGCCAGCGTCGGCGTCGGTGCTGCCGGCCGCCCCGTCGGCCCTTCCCCTGCGCCTGCCGCCTCCGGCCCCGCCCCGCCGCCGGCGTCCCCTACCGCGGCGCTAGCGGCCGCGCCCGCCCGAGCCCCCAACGCCACCACCGCGCCCGCCCGAGCCCCCACCGCCACCACCTGCGCCGCCCGCCGGT
>NW_014576981.1:1531-3431 GCF_000263155.2 Setaria italica
CGGAGCGGCGCGGACCGGCGGTGGCGCGCGATGGGCGGACCAGCGGCGGCGCGACGGGCGGACTGGCGGCGGTGCGCGACGTGCGGATCGGGGAAGGAAGATGGGGGCAGTGGAGGAGAGAGAAGAGGAGAGAGAGGGGGGCAACCAGGGAATAAGTGGGGAGGGGGACCACTTTTAACACTTTTAGCACATTTTAACACCCCCTCCATGTGTTTATGAAAAGAGGGGTGTTAAATTTTAACACTTCATCTTTAACACTTGTGTTTGGCAACCAAAAGTGTTAAAATCTGTTAAAAAGGGGGTGTTAAACTTTAACACCCCCTTCCCAAACAGGCCCTTAAGAAATGAAGAAAAATAAATAGGAGTAATAAAGGAAGAGGAAGAAGAAGCAGTTGGGGTATATGAACATTTGGTCACTTTCATCTATTTTAGAAGCTAGGAAAAACTGTTTACCAAACATTTTGACTAAAAGACAGAAAAAAACCGCTTTACTAAAAAAACAGAGCCAAAACCATTTTTGCAAAAGTCAGGACTATGCCAAACGAACCCGCAATTTCCACGCACGCGTGAATGCATCGCAAGGTTCGAACCTTTTCCTTTCCCGAATTCTCTCTCCTTAAACTCCTGCCCCCGTAATTTGAAAACCCAGCGAATCGTTGCATGAAAACACATGGCCCAGTCATGTTCATTTATGGGCTAGTGTACAATAATAGCCCGTGTCGGACGGCCTCTTTGGGAACCGATCCCTGGTTGGACGGTAAAGCCGGTTGTACTAGTAAAACCAGCGAGGAGGACTGGTCCTCTCGGCCAGCCTGCAGCTTCCCTACCACAACCAGAGCAGGTGCGCCGAGACGAGCTACTGCAAAGCGAACTAGCGAAGGAAGGGTACTCCGTGGCGTGGCGTGTCCTGTCCGGGGACGCGGGGATAGTGGGCATGGGCACCGCCCCGCGTGCCCGAAGACAAAGAGTTCATAGGAATGCCAATAATGGAGGGGTCACCATGAAAGGACACAGGCCTCGGTCCCTTTGGCCTTTGCCCGCGGCCGCCGATCACCATGCCGGGCATTGCCACGCTCGTGGCCAGGTGCGCACGGCACACAAGGGTCCGGGCCTCCCGGGGCCGGGAGACGATAGTTGATGGACAGAGCGCACACGCTTAAATGCCACCAAACGCGCCGTGAATGCGCCTTCAATGGCGTGCCCTTGCTTACAATGCCCGTGCTGCGTGTCTGTCCTTTCCAACGAGACGCCGCGGGGGGCCATGCGGCCGATGCGCGCGGTCGCCTTGGCCCCCTTGTGAGGGTCGTGGCTCTGCGAGGATGGAGAATGCTGGATGCGCTGCTCCGGACTCCGGTGCTCCCACCGTGCCTCCGTGCCGCTTTGGTTCGAGCTCTCACGTGTTCGTCCGCTGGACCTGGACAGGCTACAGTGACTCACTGAGTGCTAACTCTGCAGATCCACAGTGCCCACACCAGGTACACGGTCGATCAATCTGGTTACTCTGGAGTTTTCTAGTGCTCTCCTCGCGCTGTCCTTAGGTGGCCACGGCCTATGGTCTCGTGGACCCAGTTTGCCAGTGGATTGTGCGATTACTTAGGGGACGTTTTACTTTTACTTATTAGCATGTGTCACATCGAATGTTTAGATACTAATTAGTAGTATTAAACGTAGACTATTTATAAAACTCATTACATAAGTGGAGGCTAAACGGCGAGACGAATCTATTAAGCCTAATTAAGCCTAAGTAATCCATTATTAGCAAATTGTTTTGGAGGACACATTGTTACACACCCATTTGTGTCAGCCTCCTCCGCAATTCGAGTAGCGGAGATCCGATTACCGGCAAATTCCATCCGATTAGAGGGCTCCCTCCCCGGTATCCCGCTATACCGCTCCCCGA
>NW_014576982.1:0-2865 GCF_000263155.2 Setaria italica
CTTCGTGGTGGTGGCGCCGGATCCCTCCCCTCCCTCTCCAGGTAACTCCCTCCACTCCTCCGCTCTTCCCCTCTCTCGCGCAGCGGCCTCTCTCCGGCGGCGTCTCCGGCCGCCGCCCCGCCCCTCTCCCCGGATCCGGGGGGGACTCCGCCCCTCTGCCCCGGATCCAGCTCCCCGACCCCCGAGTGGGGCGAGCTTGCTCATGCGGCGGTCGACGTCGAGGCCAGGGTGTGGTGGAGGTGGTGGCCGGCGGGTGTGGTGGTGGTGGCCGGCGGGTGGTGGTGGCGGCGGCGGGCATGGTGGCGCGGAGGCAAGGCACGGCGGCCGGTGGGAGGCACGGGTGCAAGGCGTCGACGGCAGGAGGCAAGGCACGGCAGCATGGGAGGTGGTGCTGTGGTGGTGGTGTTGGCGGTGGTGGCAGCGGCGGAGCTGGCGGTGGTGGCGGCGGCGGAGCAGGATGTGGTGGTGGTGGAGGATGTTTTTTTTTTCAAAAGTTTGTTGCCGAGTGTTTTCTTGGCACTCGGCAAAGACTTTGCCGAGTGCCCGACACAAAACACTCGGCAACTCAGTGTTTGCCGACTGAAAATTTGCCGTGTGCCGTTTGCCGAGTGTTTTGTGTCGGCAAACGGTTCGCCAAGGGTTTTTTGCCCTTCGCCGAGTGCCCCTAGCACTCGGCAATTTCACTGTCTCCCGTAGTGACGTACCACAATAAGACTACATCATTATTTATTACAGACCAAAATAGATTCTGCAAGGGCACTGGCTATAGTCTTCAATTCTTCATCTCTGTAATGGTTATCAGCTAGATGGCTTCTTCTGTGCTTCTTCAAGTTCACTTATCTTTGCTTCCAGTTTTGCAAGTGTTTCTGCCAGCTCACAGTTCTTCTTTGCTGCTTCGGGAAGTTCAATGTCCTTCTTCTTTTGTGCTTCTTGAAGTGCTTTCATCTTTGATTCCACTTTTGCCAGAGCATTTGATAGTAGACTCATCTTCTCTCCATTTTTTGCAACCTCAATGTGTATGCACTTATTCTCTTTAGACAATTTCTTGAGCTTCTTGATTGCTTCACAGATGTCCCCCTGGATATTCCTTTGCTTGATGATTACAATCCAGATGTTGTCAATGTCCTCCTCGGATACAGCATATGCCTAAAACAAAGGCAAACTGATGCATTAGAATAATTGATCAGTAAGGTACAAAGAATCACCAGAGAACATTGACTGACAACTGAAGAGTTGGCTGCCCTGGTTCTAAATGTGCAAATCAGAATTGAGAATAGCATGTATCAGTCTTGAACAACTTCTTTTTGGAGAAGAGCCCTGGTTAGCATGTATCAGCTAAAGCTTAATTACTCGTCAATCATGTATGAACTTTGGATTGTTCTATTCAAATTAGTTGGCTCTGACATGAAATTTAGTTCTCTAACCTGCAAATCAGAGAACTTAATATAAATAACCAACATCTGGGATGCAGAACTTGCCTTGTCTCCGGAGTCGTCGCTGGAGTGGCCGGAGTCTTCGCCAGAGGAGTCGTCGTCACCGGATTCGTTGCCGGAGTCGTCGCCGGAGTCGGATGAAATGAGGTCTACCACCTCAACGTCTTCGGCCTTCGGCACGACCACATCGACATCCGAGGAGGACCCGGAGCGCGTCGTCGGAGTCCACCCCCTTGGCGCTTGCGCGCGTGCACGGCTTCCTCCGCCGGGCCGAGGAAGACCCGGCCTCTCCCTGGCGCGCCAAGGAAGAAGCACAGGTCAACTTCACCCTACGGGCGCTCGCGGGCGCCTGTCTCTTCTCGCCGGAGCAGGAGAACCTCCCCCTAGAGTCGCGGTTGTATGACCTACTGCCGGCCATCTCGCCGGAACGGGAGGGGGATGGAAGGTGTCGGGAGCTGAGAGGTTGGTGGCTCAGATTTATGATGCTACTGCTCATCTGTGAAATAAATTGATAAAGCGACTTAGGGATGAGTTTCGAACGGAAATACTCAGGTAATGCAATGGTATGGCAGTTAGGCTTGGGACACCGATGTCACCGGTTATGCTTTGTATCTGTTAGCATACTTTAATTCTGATGGCCACATATGTGTCAGTGGGAAATGCATTGCAGTGGTGTATAATTGAGTGATAAATTTTCTGGCCTGTCTGTTCTTGGCTGCGTTAGAGATATACAACATGTCCTACCTCCTGCACTACGGGAAACAAGAAAATTGCCGAGTGTATTTTTTTTGCCGAGTGTTTTTTTTCGAACACTCGACAAACAAGCTCTTCGTCAAGTGCCAAGCCAAAAACACTCGGCAAAAAAAAAACACTCGGCAAATCGGGGGTTTGCCGAGTGTCAAATAAAAAACACTCGGCAAAGAGGGGGTTTGCCGAGTGTCAGAAAAAACACTCGGCAAACAGGGGGGTTTGCCTAGTGTTTTTTTGACACTCGGCAAAAAAATAATTTTTTTTCCTCTTTTCACCATGAAATTTTTTCTACTCCCCACATACACCATGTGGTACTCCATGTTAAAATTTGGTATATTTTTTGGATTTATTTGCTATATTTATTTAATTAATTGCATTTTAAGGGAATTTTTGGTATAAGTCAAATTTGAACTGCAAGTGATTCAAATTATGGAACAAAATGAGTAGAAAAATGATATTCATGTTTTTCGGCCCAATTTGAGACCTGACCCATGAAATGACAAGAAATTTCGAACATCTTGTTCAGGAAACACGACCACGAACGTGTGGCAGTGGTATTTTTAAATTATAAAAAAAATAAGCAAAGTCTTAAAATCATGAGATTTGTCATGATGTGATGATATCATAGGTGGAGGCTGTGGAAAAAAATTGAGAATGTTTTGCACATTTCATCACGTACGAT
>NW_014576982.1:3086-3493 GCF_000263155.2 Setaria italica
ACACTCGGCGAAGAACCCTTCACCGAGTGTCACCCCTAGGACACTCGGCGACTTAAAGTGCCCGGCCACCCAAAGACTTAAGCGCCCGGCCCCCTCTCTCCCTCCCGTCACTCCCACCCATCACTACTCCCTCCTCTCTCCCTCCCGCCGCCGCCCGCCACCCAAAGCCCCCCGCCGCCCGCCCGGCGCCCGGCCCCCGGCCCCCGGATCCGCCGCCGCCCGGCGCCCACCGCCCCCGGCCCCGCCTCCCGGCGCCCGGCGCCCCCAGATCTGCCGCCGCCCGCCCGGTGCCCGGCGCCCGGCGCCCCTGGATCCGCCGCCGCCCGCCCGGCGCCCGGCCCCCGGCCCCCGGATCCGCCGCCCGCCCGTCCCCTCCACCGGATCCGCCGCCCGCCCGGCTTCTCCAC
>NW_014576983.1:0-1517 GCF_000263155.2 Setaria italica
CAGCGCTGTTAGCTGCAAAATTGAGAGTGGAAGCTGTCAAATCTCAAAACAAAAAGGAACAGAATGCAAGAACTGTTAAAGCACAGAGGAAAGCGCCGCAGTTCCAAAAACAACAAAATGAAGATACTATTCTGGAATGTAAATTAAAGAGGCCTTGGAGGACTAGGAAGAAGAAGACAACCTGGAGAGATTCGCCAAGCAGTATAGGCCAATCTGTCTTCTCAATGTGGACTACAAATGGTTCACCAAAGTTCTGACCCTAAGATTGACTCCATTTGCAGACAAGCTGATCAATACAAACCAGACTGCTTTTACACCAGGAAGATATATTTTAGATGGGGTTATAGTCCTACATGAGGTGCTACACGAAATGAGAGTGAGGAAGTCAAAAGGGATAATCCTGAAGCTCGACTTTATAGAATTGTTACATTGCTTCGAGAATGTGTCAGGACTGCGTATCAATTATCAGAAGAGTGAGGTCCTGGTGCTAGGAGGTTCTGAGAATGAACAAATTAGAGTGGCCGAGATGCTAAACTGCAAAGTGGGATCCCTCCTTATAAAAGTACTTGGGGATCATGGTTCATAGTAGACGCATGTTTTCATCTGACCTTGCTTGCGTACATCAAAAGGTGGAGAAAAGGCTGCCAACATGGCAAAGCTCAAGTCTGTCGTCTGGAGGGAAGATGATCTTGATTGAAACGTGCCTAAGCTCAATTCCTAACTATACTATGGAGGTAATACTTATTGCCAGGAGAGTCACACCACAAAATGGACACAACTAGAGCTAATTTCTTCTGGCGTATGGACCAAATTTAAAGAGGAAATACCACATGGCTACTGGGAAATGATAGCTGTACCTAAGAGAGAGGGTGGGCTAGGATTTACAAATACAAGAGTGATGAATAAATGTCTGTTAGCCAAATGGATATTCAAAATAGAGAGAGGGGATGATAATATATGCTGTAACCTGCTAAGGAAAAAGTATTTGGGAAACAAGGGTTTTTATAGTTGCAGAAAATGTGGGGGATCTCAATTCTGGAGAGGTCCGCAGGAAGTGCAGGAATGCTGTCAGAGAGGCGTCGTTCATATAGTTGGAGATGGGAAAAATGTAAGATTTTGGCAAGATGTGTGGACAGGTACATGTCCTCTAAAAATTGTATTTTCTGGACTGTATGAAATCTGTAACCAGCATAGTTTGACAATGGCAGAAGTTCTTAGAGATGGTGAGAATCAGTTAACTTTTCGTAGAAATTTTGGTGAGCAAGAAACTCAAGAGTGGGAGGGATTGGTATCAATCATTGAAGGTATTGAACTATCTGGTACTGATACTGTGAAATGGGCATTAGAAAAGTCTGGTCACTTCACGACTGCTTCCCTGTATAGAGAGTAGACATTCTCTGGTGTGGTAAACAAATGGATGATAGAAATTTGGCAAGCCAAGATAGCATTAAAAATCAAAGTCTTTATGTGGCAAGATAGCATTAGAAATGGCTCGATTGAGCGATGTTTTTGGTTGC
>NW_014576983.1:1617-3369 GCF_000263155.2 Setaria italica
CATTGATTTTGGGCAGCAGCACGCTTGAACTCGGTGGCAACCACTCGATTTTGGTGAGTGGATCCTCGATGGTGCTGTAGGATCTCAAAATCGGAATCATGCAGCAAAAAATCAAGGTCTCGAACCCTGCCATTCCAAATCGAAATTCATGCAACAACAATTGGCGTTGGTGCTGCACAAATCGACACCAAAATTGAACTATGCACCTCCCTAATTGAGAATCCGGCCGCAACAGGACTTGTGGTTCTGGCCACCCAAATCGAACCAGGCGCCAAAAATTGAGGTCCCCGCGCCACCGAACTTGAGCCTTCCTGGATCCCAAATCAAGGAGAGAAGGGTGTTAACGGGGATGGTGCAGGAGGAAGGTCGTGCGATCCTAATTCCACCTAGGCTGTTAACTATTAGGTATCCATCCATTTCATGCCTATACGATGGATCATCATCAATCGGCCAATGCAACTGACCAAGCACGTTCAGCTGCCATGTGCCTCCGCCCACACACATATATCTTTCACTTTGTATAGTGGTCATGCATGCGCACCTAGATCGACTTGACTTGGGGTACATGGATCGGAGAGCAAAATATAGGTATATAGCTTGTGGAAACAATGTGATATAAATGTTTGAAATTCTATAATTACAGTACATTTGTCGTGTTTGGTTGCATGCACCGTGCGAATATTCCCGCCGAACGCTCCACGGCCGTCGCGCGGCAGTGCCCCGCGAGGAGGCCCGCCCACTGCGACTACACTAGCGTCGAAACGTGGGTGACGGAAGGACAGTGGCAAACGCAGGAGGAAACGAATAATTTGCTGAAGGGAGGCGCGTCAGTTTCAATCAATTTCTTACGGGTAAACGGCAGGCGATGCAAATCTATAGTTAGGCTCCGACCGAACCCTAGCTATGATCCCACCTAATAATGGATAGCTCTAGCTATCTATAGTAGCTATCTATATATACGATATCGATGGATCATCATGCATGCACGTAATGCAATGCAACCGACCACACATGCATGCACGTTCCATTCAGCCGGCGCTCGACCGATCGATCGAGTTGGAGTTGCTTGCCATCTCCCATCTGCATCAACCTAGGCTGCTTTGATCGATCAGCAAAATGGCCAAACGGGTCGGGTATGCATGCAATTCCCGCGGTAAAAAGGGGCGTGGTGGAGGAGGAGCAGGCCGCGTGGGCCGGCTTTGCGAGCTGGGCTGGGAACAGGCAGGAAAGCAGCGCTGTTAGCTGCAAAATTGAGAGTGGAAGCTGTCAAATCTCAAAACGAAGGAACAGAATGTAACAAGTGTTAAAGCACAGAGGAAAGCGCCGCAGTTCATAAACAACAAAATGAAGATACTATTAAGGCCCATGTAATTTGTTTACAAGAAATAATAACGGTAGACTTTACAAGAAACAAAATGAAAGGAAGGATTTCAAAGCTGCGATCAGGAGATTTTGCAAAGGCTGGAGCGCCAACAAAGTGAGGTCCTGGTGCTAGGAGGTTCTGAAAATGAACAAATTAGAGTGGCGATCATGGTTCGTAGTAGACACATGTTTTCATCTGATGACCTTGCTTACGTACATCAAAAAGTGGAGAAAAGGCTGCCAACATGGCAAAGCTCAAGTCTGTCGTCAGGAGGGAAGATGATCTTGATTGAGTCTTGCCTAAGCTCAATTTCTAACTATACTATGGAGGTATATATATATATTTATTGCCAGGAGAGTCACACCACAAAATGGACACAGCTAGAGCTA
>NW_014576984.1:0-3251 GCF_000263155.2 Setaria italica
CGATAGCCGCGAGTGACGTATGCGCTCCTAAGCCTGCATGACGTTGATAGCCCTTTCAAGATTGTATGGGAATGTTTGTAGCCATCGACTGTCGTCGCTTGGCTCGAGTAGCGTTTCGCGTCCATCGTTGGTTGCGCTGCTCGGAGGTGTTCATCATGAGGGGGCGTTAGGCTGTAGACTCATCTTCAGACAATGATGTAGAAACGCGCCCCCCCGCGCGGGGGGAAATAAAAAAAACTATGCAATTTTTTCGTTCTTCCCGATCGATCAGTCAACACTCAGCATAGCTGCTAGTCGTTGATCAAGGCAGGGTTTTTTTTCTCTCCCCTTCGATCATATTTTTTCTTTTGTAAAAACACAGCACCGCAACTCAACTTGGGCACGTGGCAAGTGGCGGGTGGTCATAGCATATTATAGCTAGCTGGGGCCCCGCTTGTCTCTCTCTGTCTAATCACCGCGGAGACTCATCCCCTCTCATGCAGGACCCACCGGTAGGCAGCCATGGGCCCCAGGTAGCTATAATATGCTATGACCACCCGCCACTTGCCACGTGCCCAAGTTGAGTTGCGGTGCTGTGTTTTTACAAAAGAAAAAATATGATCAAAGGGAGAGAAAAAAAACCCTGCCTTGATCCAACGACCAGCAGCCATGCTGAGTGTTGACCGATCGATCGGGAAGAACGAAAAAATTGCATAAGCAAACCAGTTTACTTCTCATCAGGCCCCTGCTGGCCTGTTTGATTCCATTGGATAAAGTTTAGTACCTATCACATCGAATGTTTGATACTAATTAGGAATATTAAATATAGGCTGCTTACAAAACTAATTGCACCGATGGAGTCTAATTCGCGAGACGAATCCATTAAGTCTAATTAGTCCATGACCGAAATGTAGTGCCATAATAGATTCATCTCGCGAATTAGCTCGGGGTTCTGCAATTAGTTTTATAATTAGCTTATGTTTAATCCTTCTAATTAGTATCAGCGACCGATACGATCGTTTCTGACGCCGTAATCGATGCTACAGCCGCGTCCTTAGCTTACCGCTGGAAATCAGATCAGAGAAGTTCAGAACCTAGCATTATGCTATACGTAACTGCTAAGCTACATACAGGAGGACAAGGGACACGAAAGGACACGGGACGTGTATTATTGTACTGCGCGCATACGTGCAGCCCAGCGACTCTAATCATCGGGAGTCTTAATAAAACCGGATCAAGTTTCACAATGTCTGCTAGAGAGAAGGCCGAGTCGAACGGCACCGCAGCAGACTCGAGAGATGCCCTGTCGCCCGCGCCCCCGGTGCCCTGAATCTAGCAGCGGCATACGTGCGCAACCCTCCATCCCCGTGCCTGATGTCCGCAGACTCCGATCCAGTGTCGCCACACCACACTATTTTAGTAGACGCAATGAGATTGCTAGACTAATGCCAGCCTAGATGCCACACTACGATAATCAAGGAGGATGATCGGTGCGTGCGTGGGTAGCGCACGGACGCTGGAGTTTGTCCACGCTCGCGCCAGCAAGAGGCAGCCAGGAGCTAGCAGTGCTCCTGCTTGTTTTTCAAAAAAAAGAGGCAGCCAGGAGCTGTCAGCAAGAGAGCCGGTGTGATGCGCCCGGGCTGCGCGCGCCTTGGCCGCGTCTACCGAACGGACGCAAATCTCGGAGGGGCCGACGTGGAACCCCCGCGGCGCTGCCATGTCGGATATGTAGATGGGTGCGTTCAGGCAGAAGGCCCCGGCCCGACCGGACAGCGTGCGCCAACGACTCCACGTGACAGCCGCGTGGAGCAGGCATGCGATGGCTGCGCCGGCCGCCCGCCACCATGTGACGATTGACGCCTGGGCTGGGCTTGCCGGCCGGCGCCCCCAGCTCAGGAAACAGAGTCAGGCCGGGCGAGGGATCATATCGATCGGACGGCCCAGGCGGCGATCGATCGATCGATCTACTGCAGAGCGGGGGGAAAAATTGCCGTCACGTCACGGGATCATCGAGCGCGCCTCCGATCGATCGGGCGACACGTCGGGCCCCGGCGGCGCGGCCCTTTTTATCATCCGGTGCCCGGCTTCCGGCTGGCCCCGTCGGCCCGTCGCGTCGAGAGAGCGAGGAAACATGTGAGCGCGGCGCGGGCGTTGAGGGCTACGGACGTCGCCGCGGTCGGGGGCGTCGTGGTCGAGGGGCTTTGCGTGAGAACGAGACACGGCCACGACATGCGGCGCGCGGGTGGCCGGCCGGTCGCGGCGGGTGCGGGGGCGGGGCGCGGCCGCGCGCAGCTGGTGCTGCGTGCTGGCCTGGCCGGCCTCTGCTTCGCTAGCGTGATAGGTGGGGGAGCGGCAGCGAGCTGTGGGGCGAGACAGCTGCCACTTGTGGCGGGCGGGGAGGCCCATGTGAGGGGCGTGCATGCCGCGCGCGCTGGGGGTGTGGGGTGGGCTCGGCTCGCTGATGGCGACCCAGGTCGGGCGCCTACCCACCGGCCGCCCGGTGTCGATCGATCTGATGGGTCGATCGGTCACGCGGCCTTGGCGTGCGATTGCGTTACACGGCACGTACGCCTGTCGCCTCGGCCCGGCCGGCCGCCTGGCCCGGGTCGTAGTATGCGCACGTCGTCCGGTCCTCCCTGCCTGCCTGCTGCAGAGACACCCACACATATGATGCGCAGAGCCTGGCCATGGATGTTTCTTAGAGCAAGTATAATAAGGGGCTGTAAGCTGGCTGAATGCTGACGTGGAGGAGAGAGAAGAGGTGAGAGAGGAGAAGCGGGCTATAAGCTTACAGCCGACTTGGGCACAGGAACCAAGAAACTTTGTGAGAATGACTTGTGGACCATGTATTAATGGTGAAGAGCTAACCATTGTACGAGTGGGCTAGGAAAAGGCTGAGAGAAACCTTGCAGCCCGCTTGCTAGCTGCGTTATTAAACTTGCTCTTACCAGTACGGCCCCTGCATATTTATTTCTTCTAGGCTCTATGCACAACGTGTAGCAGTACCATAAGGCCCTCTCCAACGGTAAAAGCTAGCTGCTAGCAGACGAGCTTCTAATAGCGCGCTGTGAGAGAGCTGGGTTTCGGGACTTGTGCGAGCTAGCGCGGAGTGAAGCCCTAGCGCAGCGATTTTGTCACTGTTCATCGAATAAAAAACTCTATGAGCTGGCTTAGAGCAAGTTTAATAACTCAGCTAGCAAGCGGGCTGCAAGGTTTCTCTCAGCCTTTTCCTATACCACCCATACAATGCGTTAGCTCTTCATTTACTTTAA
>NW_014576985.1:0-1547 GCF_000263155.2 Setaria italica
TTTCACAACTTCGGACCGTCCCCACGTTTTCAACCCCGGTTGTCGGCGTGTCCGTATTCGGGCTTACGTGACCTATCGCACACGTATTCTTGGCCCAAAACGGGTCCGGCGGCCATTTTCACAACTTCGGACCATCCCCACGTTTTCAACCCCGGTTGTCGGCGTGTCCATATTCGGGCTCACGTGACCTATATCACACGTATTCTTGGCCCAAAACGGGTCCGGCGGCCATTTTCACAACTTCGGACCATCCCCACGTTTTCAACCCCGGTTGTCGGCGTGTCCATATTCGGGCTCACGTGACCTATATCACACGTATTCTTGGCCCAAAACGGGTCCGGCGGCCATTTTCACAACTTCGGACCATCCCCACGTTTTCGACCCCGGTTGTCGGCGTGTCCGTATTCGGGCTCACGTGACCTATAGCACACGTATTCTTGGCCCAAAACGGGTCCGGCGGCCATTTTCACAACTTCGGACCCTCCCCACGTTTTCAACCCCGGTTGTCGGCGTGTCCGTATTCGGGCTCACGTGACCTATAGCACACATATTCTTGGCCCAAAACGGGTCCGGCGGCCATTTTCACAACTTCGGACCCTCCCCACGTTTTCAACCCCGGTTGTCGGCGTGTCCGTATTCGGGCTCACGTGACCTATAGCACACGTATTCATGGCCCAAAACGGGTCTGGAGGCCATTTTCACGGCTTCGGACGATCACCCACGTTTTCGACACCGGTTGTCGGCGTGTCCGTATTCGGGCTCACGTGACCTATATCACACGTATTCTTGGCCCAAAACGGGTCCGGCGGCTATTTTCACAACTTCGGACCATCCCCACATTTTCAACCCCGGTTGTCGGCATGTCCGTATTCGGGCTCACGTGACCTATAGCACACTTGTTCTTGGCCCAAAACGGGTCCGGCGGCCATTTTCACAACTTCGGACCATCCCCACGTTTTCAACCCCGGTTGTCGGCGTGTTTGTATTCGGGCTCACCTGACCTATAGCACACGTATTCTTGGCCCAAAATGGGTCCGGCGGCCATTTTCACAACTTCGGACCATCCCCACGTTTTCGACCCCGGTTGCGGGCGTCTCCGTATTCGGGCTCACAAGACCTATAGCACACGTATTCTTGGCCCAAAATGGGTCCGGCGGCCATTTTCACAACTTCGGACCATCTCCACATTTTGAACCCCAGTTGTCGGCGTGTCCATATACGCGCTCACGTGACCTATAGCACACGTATTCTTGGCCCAAAACGGGTCCGGCAGCTAGTTTCACAGCTTCTGACGATCACCCACGTTTTCGACCCCGGTTGTCGACGTGTCCCTATTCGCGCTCACGTGACCTATATCACACGTATTCTTGGCCCAAAACGGGTCCGGCGGCCATTTTCACAACTTCGGACCATCCCTACGTTTTCAACCCCGGTTGTCGGCGTGTCCCTATTCGGGCTAACGTGACCTATAGCACACGTATTCTTGGCCCAAAACGGGTCCGGTGGCCAGTTTTACAACTTCGGACGATCCCCCACGTTTTCAACCC
>NW_014576985.1:1954-3578 GCF_000263155.2 Setaria italica
CCCAAAACGGGTCCGGCGGCTATTTTCACAACTTCGGACCATCCCCACATTTTGAACCCCGGTTGTCGGCGTGTCCATATTCGCGCTCACGTGACCTGTAGCACACGTATTCTTGGCCCAAAAACGGGTCCGGCGGCCATTTTCACAGCTTCGGACGATCACCCACGTTTTCGACCCCGGTTGTCGGCGTGTCCGTATTCGGGCTCACGTGACCTATATCACACGTATTTCTTGGCCCAAAACGGGTCCGACGACCATTTTCACAACTTCGGACCATCCCCACGTTTTCGACCCCGGTTGTCGGCGTGTCCGTATTCGGGCTCACGTGACCTATATCACACGTATTCTTGGCCTAAAACGGGTCCGGCGGCTATTTTCACAACTTCGGACCATCCCCACATTTTCAACCCCGGTTGTCGGCATGTCCGTATTCGGGCTCACGTGACCTATAGCACACTTGTTCTTGGCCCAAAACGGGTCCGGCGGCCATTTTCACAACTTCGGACCATCCCCACGTTTTCAACCCCGGTTGTCGGCGTGTTTGTATTCGGGCTCACCTGACCTATAGCACACGTATTCTTGGCCCAAAATGGGTCCGGCGGCCATATTCACAACTTCGGACCATCCCCACGTTTTCGACCCCGGTTGCGGGCGTCTCCGTATTCGGGCTCACAAGACCTATAGCACACGTATTCTTGGCCCAAAATGGGTCCGGCGGCCATTTTCACAACTTCGGACCATCTCCACATTTTGAACCCCGGTTGTCGGCGTGTCCATATTCGCGCTCACGTGACCTATAGCACACGTATTCTTGGCCCAAAACGGGTCCGGCGGGCATTTTCACAACTTCGGACCATCCCCACGTTTTCGACCCCGGTTGTCGGCGTGTCCGTATTCGGGCTCACGTGACCTATAGCACACGTATTCTCGGCCCAAAACGGGTCCGTCAGCCATTTTCACAACTTCGGACCATCCCCACGTTTTCCACCCCGGTTGTCGGCGTGTCCCTATTCGGGCTTACGTGACCTATAGCACACATATTCATGGCCCAAAACGGGTCCGGCGGCCATTTTCACAACTTCGGACCATCCCCACGTTTTCGACCCCGGTTGTCCGCGTGTCCGTATTCGGGCTCACGTGACGTATAGCACACGTATTCTTGGCCCAAAACGGGTCCGGCAGCCATTTTCACAACTTCGGACCATCCCCACGTTTTCCACCCCGGTTGTCGGCGTGTCCGTATTCGGGCTCACGTGACCTATAGCACACGTATTCTTGGCCCAAAACGGGTCCGGCGGGACTTTTCACAACTTCGGACCGTCCCCACGTTTTCAACCCCGGTTGTCGGCGTGTCCCTATTCGGGCTCACGTGACCTATAGCACACGTATTGTTGGCCCAAAACGGGTCTGGCGGCCATTTTCACAACTTCGGACCGTCCCCACGTTTTCAACCCCGGTTGTCGGCGTGTCCGTATTCGGGCTTACGTGACCTATCGCACACGTATTCTTGGCCCAAAACGGGTCCGGCGGCCATTTTCACAACTTCGGACCATCCCCACGTTTTCAACCCCGGTTGTCGGCGTGTCCATATTCGGGCTCACGTGACCTATATCACACGTATTCT
>NW_014576986.1:0-3113 GCF_000263155.2 Setaria italica
GAGCCATCTTTAACGCATCTGGAACAAGGTAAATAAGCGTTTGAAGTTGACTCTTGAGTTAGTGAAAAAGGAAATGGAGATAAGTAAGTGCAGGTAATTCATTTTCTTATTTTTCAGTCATTTGCTATCATGTTCTGTCCCGATCTTCCTTGGTATTTAATATGCTTCCATTTCAGCAATCCATAGCAAAAAGCAATTGAAGAAAAGATTAGTGGAGATCAGCGGCGTTACTTATTGAACGAGCAACTTAAGGCGATCAAGAAGGTACTTTCATTACTTTCTGCTGGTCCTATCAGGCTACCTATGTTCCTTAAATGTTGATGATCAAATTAATACTGCTGTAGAAAAGCCTGATACCAATAATACCTGACTGTGTATGTCATGTATACAGGAGCTGGGCTTGGAGACTGATGACAAAACAGCACTGTCTGGTTTGTTTTTGAACTATGATACTTATGAGCTTTGGATATGCTTTTATCAGCCATATAGCTACACAATTCCCAATTAGTATCTAAACATTCGATGTGACACGTGCTAAAAATAAGACAGTGGAAAAAAACACCTCTTATCCATATACCCAGATCTTAGCATTTCGAAGCAGTTATTACTATACAGTCACATACAGTCCTACTCCTACATATATGTGGAATTAATTTCTGGCGCTTGCACCAATGTCTCTGAGGACAATCCTCGCAAATGTGGAGTAGAGGATGCTCATGCAGATATAGGGGGAGACATCTGGAATCTTGATGAACAACAGACAGATGGTATCGAGGAAGAGCACGGGCTTCGCTTGGGCTTGAATCAGCCTCTGAATCCTTCCCCCTCACACGTACTCCCTCCAAATTACTATTTATTTTAACTTTTCTAAATACACAATTTTTTACACACCTTGATACATATTATGTTGACATGCGTAGTAAAAATTATATTATGTTGACATGCATAGTAAAAATTATGTAGCTAGAAAAGTTAAAATATATAGTAATTTGGAACGGAAGGAGTAGAAAATAAGAAAAAGTAGACCTGATCGAGCAGATGGCAAAACCTCATCAGTCGCCACAACAACTACTAGTTGATCGACAAGTGACAACGCGCGCGGTTCCAGGTGGCAGCTCGAGCTAGGGCTTTTACCAAACAACATTAACCGTAGTCTCCTAGCGCAACAACAGGAACGCCCAGTGGTTTGCTGCATCAGAAATGGCGTCGTTGCAACCGCGGAGGCCACTCGTGCGCGCGATCCTCGTCCACCCGTTCGATGAGTCCAAAAGGTCGTCGGAAGTAGAGTCAAGAGGTCGTGCATCACATCATTGGATACGGAATGGAGGCTTGCGCGCTTATACACGTTAGGGCAAAAGACGGGGGCACACCAGCAGTTCGTAGCTTTCTTGTGAACACACTCGAGATTCGATTCCCCACTGAAACCTGCTTCTGAACTCTGAGGTCAGTCTGAATAAGAACATGGATTCCGAGAAAAACATACTGACGTACTGTACCAGTCAGAGAGAAGCATGCGGATCCCGAACTGCAATTTGATACATCCAACTCGGCCCAGCCAGGGCCTCTTATTGGTTAGGCCATCGGGCCTATAAAGATTAGATGAGGCCCGGGGCCGTCTTGTCGATCGCGCAAGTCGGCCCACTGGATCACAAAAGGCCGACCGGCGCTAGCCCACGGAAAAAAATGCGATTTGGGCCGATCTGCGGACTGCCGGCCGGTCCATTTTGGAGTTATCGTCACTTCATCAGGCGCCGTGCTCCCGTACTCGTCGTATTGGCGTGTTGCATACTGTGGAGCCCGGCAAATTGCGGAGGTGTCGAGGAAGGGACGCCGCCCGAAGCGGCAGGCGGCAGCAGTGAAAAATGGCTCGCTTTGCGCCTTTGCTCGTCAAGGGTCTGTTCGCTTCAGCTTATTCAGCCGGCTTATCAGCCACCAAACAGTGTTTTCCTCTCACAACAAATCAGCCGTTTCAGCTTTTCAGCCGGCTTATAAGCTGAAGCGAACAGGCTCTTTCCCCCCTTCCAAAGCACGGCAAGACAACGGGAGGTCGGCAGGTCGCCAACCAGCTCGCTGCTCCCTCCATGGTTCGCATGGCCACAGAGGGCGCGTCAGTGACCTGCGTCGGGCATTGAAAACCGTCGTGGGGATGGTTCAGACAATGCTCAGTTGCTCTTGCTCACCCATGATCCTCGACTTCCTCCGTGGCCGACGGTCCCGCCGACGGCTGCGGCACTGGCAAAGTTGTTGGGCTGTGGCCTTTTGTTGATACAGGAGAGAAGTCAAGTCAATAATGTCTCTTCCTCGCCAAAACGAAAGAAAAGAAGTTAATCGTCATCGCTTCAGCTTATTCAGCCGGCTTATCAGTCACCAAACAATGTTTTCCTCTCACAACAAATCAGCCGTTTCAGCTTTTCAGCCGGCTTATAAGATGAAGCGAACAAGCCCACATGTCTCTAGTCTCTAGCTCCACCGAGTTCCACGATGTTCACAGCTCACAAGTTTATAATTTAGGACGGTTCAAAGAGTGTCGCCCTGCCCACCTCGTGCATTACTAACACCGACGAGCTGGTCCCGTAGCACTCGCGGACACGAACGGACAGGACGCCGGGGCGCCGGGCAACCAACCAACCAACAACGCCCTCCAGGACCGTGGCCTCACGAGCGGGTGTCTCGGCTCTCGAGCCGCCATGCATGACCAGAAGGCAACGAGATCGCTTGCAGCTGTCGGTTGCGCACGTGGTGTCTCGATCGCCCGGCCAGCAGCAAAGCAAAGCCGAGCGCGAGGCGGCCTTGATTGCCACTCGCCCTTGTCGTTCAGACCCAGGAGCAATGCTCACTCGGACATGGTACTTGCTAACGTGAGGGTTGGGTAAAGAGATGCAACGGGACACGCGGTTTGCGGCAGCTAAGGCTCATAAATTCAGAATCCGGGGGGGGGGGGGGGGGGGGGGGGCGGGAAAGTAGGAAAGGAAAAAAAGAAAATGTCACACTCTGAAATGGGAGTGTAGAGAAAGGCTACTCGGCTGCCCCTGCCTAAGGAATTTTGTTCTTCTTAGTGCAGTGTGTGAGGGGGAGAGAGTGAGTGAGACTAACGACGCTACGATTGCGTATCT
>NW_014576987.1:0-3112 GCF_000263155.2 Setaria italica
ATCGCCTGAACCTGAGGTGGAGGAGGAGGAGGAGGAGGAGGAGGAGGAGGAGGAGGAGGAGCTACTTTCCGCACACGCAACTGGTGACGAGGAGGAGGAGAGGCGGAGGAGCAGGAGCAGGAGGGGGAGGGGGAGGCAGGGGATGCCCAGTCCAAGATATGGTTGCGAGGTCCCTCATCCCTCCCGAAGCATCCGATACCTAAGCATTTATGCCCGCTGGTTAAACCGAGTGGGACCAAGTAAGTAACTTTAAATATTCTCAAAAATGTTGTTATGTTGAAAGTTAAAAAAACTAATAATTTCTATTAATCACTTGTGCAGGAGTTGGATTAAGCTCAGTGGGGGTGGTCACAACCGTAAGGCCAACGGGATCCTTGGCCTTTTGTGCAGGCTTCACTTCCCTGGCTTGGTGGTGTACGCCGGACAGTAGCAGTCGGCCTACACGTGGGACCACTACGTCGCCGCCCCTGACGTCCCTGATCGTCAACAGAGGAGATTCCCCAACATAGCGGGGCGGGTGAAGGCCGAGCTGTGGGTAAGTACTCCTCGCACTACATTGCTCAATACATCACCTACGTTCTACATTCTTGAAATAATAACCGTATACATCACGTCTATATGCAGGATTTCTATAGATGCTAGGAGGGATTCGAGGCCAAGGCGAAGTCCATCTCTGATCTAGCCGCCAAGAAGCTCGTGAAGGACATGCATTATGAGGCGCGCATCCAGGACATTATCGAATTCTATGCTCAATATAGAAGGATGAAGGTTAGAAAAGAGGAGGCAAGGACAATGAACCTGACCAAGGACCAATTCATGAGGGTAAGTAAAGAATTTTGATACTTACTTTATTTAAGATTAATTAGGCTCAATTTCTTTTTTCATATGTGTCGTTGTCAAGATTAGTGGATCAAGACTACGGCTAGTAAATTTCTTTTATGCGCGTAAGGCTTCGGATGGTGGCGTGAGAGGACACGGGATTAGACTGGTTCGGGCAAGGAAAGCCCTACGTCCAGTATGAGGAGCTGCTCGTGTTGCTCACGCAGGGTCTATAGTAGGGGTTACAAACGGGTGAGAGAGGGAGCCGATCCCAAGTCTATTGGGTGTGCACTGATGCTCGTGAGGTGAGTATGTGGGTTCTGTTGGCTTGAGAGTCCCCCTGGTCTCGAGGCCCCTGGTTCTCCTTTTATAGCGCAAGGAGGGTATCAGGGTTATAGATGAGCTAGGTGTGTGGAGAAATAAAAGAGATAAGCTAACTAAAGCAAAATGCAAGGAAAAGGACCGAGTCCTGGGGGCCGCCGCCTTCTGCTCCGGCCTTTGTTCCCTATCAGTGCGGCCACCGTAGGAGGGCGGCTGTCTTCGGATCCTGTCGACGATCTTCTTGGCGACCGCTGCCACCAAGCATGATGATGGTGTTCGGCCGTGGCAACTGTGCACGTTGGGGGACACGGCTGACCCCTGTTATCCTGCTTACGGCCCGTGGAACACGGACGTCGCGTCCCTCCTATGCTGGGTGGCACAAGCAATGAGTGCCCTATGGCGAATCAGAGGGAGTCGTGGCCACTGTAGCCTGTGCGGTCGTGGCTATAGTGTTCCGCCCGGGTACTTGTGGTAAGTCACGTCGAGGGGGACAAGCACCTTTCTGCGCGCCAGAGCCGCGGCGCATTTATGGCAAGATCGGTGGGGGCCCCATGAGATCCACGCCCTCGTCTGCCGGTCCGCGCCCGAGGCGGACCCTTGTCTGGTGGGCCCGGGTGGGTTCGACCCTCTATGCCTAGGGTCGGGCGAGGCGGAGCCTTGCAGCGAGGGGTCGGGCGCACCCGACCCTGGGATCATGGGTCGGGAGAGGCGGTGTTTCACCACCGAGGGGTTAGGCGCGTTCGACCCTGGGGCCCTGGGTCGGGCGAGATGGAGTGGGATGCTCCCATCCCATGCGGGTCGGCGGTGATCGTCTGTTAGGATACGAGGTAGGCTACACTAGCGCAATTCAAAATTCTACCGCGTATAACCAGGAAGAACTGCCGTATAAGGATCACGGGATTACCACTCGACGCACTACTGGTGCGGAAGATGTAGATATGCGTCGATGCAGTGAAGACGATCACGTAGTCGTACGTAGTCGATCAATGTAGTCGTACGTAGTCGATCACGTCCAGCAGCTCCTCAGCAGCTCGTCCACGTGCAGCAAGATCGCCTCCGGTACCGCAGCTCGTCGTGGCTTGTCGGCGGCTCGTTGGCGGCTCGTCCAAGTGCTGCAGGCGCAACACCTCCAAGGTATCCACACGTGCAGGGAGGAAGCGTCGCAAGCCGGACTGCTAGATCCGCGAGTTGCAATAGGCGAGGGCATGGGAGGCGCGGCAGGTGTGTTTCGCCAAAAAGGTGTTAACCCTAGGGCGCCCCCACCCCTCTATTTATAGAGGTTCCTGACGGGCCTCTGGGTCCGAGGCCCATTAGTACTTCTAAACCTAATCCAACTCGGATCAGATCCGAATTGGGCTTCCAGCCCCTTAAGTGTGTGACCCTATGGGTTCGGATACGTATAGACATGGCCCGAGTACTCCTACTCGGCCCAATAGTCGGTAGCGGCCTCTAGCAAGATGTGAAGATCATATCAGATGAACCATCACAACATAATATACATGCTATTCCCTTTGCCTCACGATATTTGGTCTAGCTTCAAGCCGACCGCTCTTTCTCGATTCTGTGATTCGGAATCCCTTTGTAGGTTAACTCTTAACCGTACGTAGCATGGCCATGCATTTTCGGATCCGATCACTCTTGGGGCCCAGAGATATCACTCTCAATCAGAGAGGGGCAAATCCCATCTTGATTGACCATGTCTCATAGCATGCTTCTTGACAAACTCGAAAGCTACCTTTATAACTACCCTGTTACGGCGTAGTGTTTGATACCCCCTAAGTAGGTCAATCCACATCTAGAATACATGCGACAATCTCAGGTCTAAGGACAAAGCGTATATGTTGTTTAAAGAGAGAACTACTTCTCGTGTTGGGTCAGTCCCAGCACATGTCTCCACATGTGTCCACATTATTAGTTCAACATCTCCATGTCCATGACTTGTGAAACATAGTCATCAACTAATACATGTGCT
>NW_014576988.1:0-3065 GCF_000263155.2 Setaria italica
ACGCCAGCCCGGCACCAGCCGCCGCACCGACCACCACCACCCCGGCCCCCGCCGCGGCGCCGACCACCACCAAGCCCAAGTCCAAGGCCCCGGCGCCCGCGCCCCCCGCCAAGGCCACAGCCCCGGCCCCGGCGACCCCCGCACCCGTCGCCACTCCCCCCGCGGCAACGCCACCCGCGGCCGCACCCCCCGCGCCCTTGCCCGAGGTGCCGGCCGCCGCGCCGGCGCCGGAGACCAAGCCCACCGAGGCGCCCGCCCCCGCGCCCGCCAAGAAGAAGAAGCCGTCGTCGCCGTCCAAGAGCAAGAAGAAGAAGAAGAGCGCGTCCGCCCCGGCCCCGGCCGCCGAGGCGCCCCTCGCCAAGAAGCCCAAGACCGCCGACGCGCCCACGTCCGAGGCCGAGGCACCCGGGCCCAGCGGCGACGCCGCCGCCGCCGACACCGCGGTACGCTTGCTTGCATGCTTCCCATTGCCCCGTTTATACCATTCCTCGTGCTGCTCAAATACATCATTTTCACACTGCAACGCACCAAATTAACAATTAGATGAGCACTACTGAGGCACTGTTAGTGCAAGTGTGCCGAACCCAAGAACGCGTCGTGCTTCTTTTCACCGTCGGTGGCAGAATGTAGCCGTTGGTGCGTCTCTGTTGGGACTAGAGCAGTTGACATATGGACAGCGCAGGGCGACTGCTTGTCTGCTTCTGCCGCTGCCATTTTACAGCTTGGGAATAAACTTTTCACCGAACTGGAGTTAAAAACAAAAGCTAGAGGGCCAAAGTGTAGCTATTTCAGATCTAACCAAGACAGTACCTTGTCCAACACCACCACTCCAGTTTTATGATCAGTACCGAACCAGCCTTTGCTGTGTGTAACTGCGCCACAATGTTTGGTCAGCCTGACACGCACGAGCTCCTCGCCGTAATACGCCATTAATACTAGCACATTACTTTGTTTATCAGCAGAAGTTTGTCACCGATGTGCTAACGCTGTCAATCTTTTGCAGAGCGCCGCGGGGAGGACGACGGGAGCGATCGCGTCGGCCGTGGCGGTGGCGCTGGGCGCGGCGGCTCTGCTCGCCTAGATCCCGGATGCCGGATGCTCTGTCCCTGACCACAGGGATTGCTGCTGCTGTTGCTGCTATTCATTCCGTTCCGCCCCACTGGCCGTGCCACCCTTTTTCCCGCTTTTCCTTTTTGTGTATTTTGTGAAAGGGGGTGCTGGGCCGCTGGGTGGCTGTGCCTTTCTTGTGTGTAGTAGCCTAGTAGGGCCTCAGATCGCATTGATTCACTTGTGCGGATGCATTCTTTTGTGCTTTAGGTCAGAGAAGATGATGGTAGAGGGGACACTGCCTGTGTAATGTTCAGATTTATTTATATCTACATATCATTGCTATTGCTTCATTACCCTCCACTCTCCACCCGTGGGCAACAAATTTGATGATTAAACCATACATTACATAGCAACAAATCTGAGCTATTTCAAGGAAACAAAACTACTACTACCTCCGTTACAAAATGTAGGTTATTTTGATTTTTCTAGATAAATATTTTTTGCTATATATCTAGACATAATCCTATATCTAGGTGCATAACAACATTTATGTACAAGAACAGATAAAACGACCTACATTTTGGAACGGATGAAATATATGGTATGTTTGGTTGGGCTGTGGTTTTTGGAAAAGTTGCTGTGAACTGTGGGCCGTAGAAAAACAGCTGTGAGAAAGTAGCTGTGGGAAAAGCAGAAGGCCATTTGGTTAGAGAAACATTTGGTTAGAGAAACTGTGAAACTGTAGGCTGTGTAAAAAATACTTGTAATACCCCTAAAGACATGAGGATCTGTTTATATGCAAATTGCTCGTAATAAAATAATGTGTTCACTGATTCGCATGTAAATGACTATTTTAGAAAGAAAAAAAAATAAATTTTCAAGTTCTACCCATCCACTTCCTAGAAGCATCACTGACAAAATGGACCCAAGGTCCACTTGACCCTGGCCGGGTCAAACCGAGCGCCCCGCCGGCGGTGAGGTCTCTGGCGAGGGGGCCTATGTCTACGCGACCAATACGGTGAGGCGCATCCACATGCCTAGTCGTTGGGCCGGACGACGACCATAGCACGGCCGGCGATGGGCGGCGGCGGCATTTGGCTGGATTTCCGACGACTACGCCGGCGGGGAAACAAGCGCGGGAGCATCAGGGCATCACCTTGAGTCGGTTTGTGTCGTCCCTTGGAGAAGAGGTGGCCGGGATGGTAGAGCTCCACGACGAGGTCGAGCTCGGGGCGGCGTGGAACTGGTGGGCGGGAAACTTCGATTTCTTGATGGTTCGGTCGTCGGGGAGCTGGGGCAGGCGGCCGGGGACGGCAGTCGGACAAGTACACCTAGCGCGGGAGTTGGATGGAAATAGAAGGGCAAAACGAACCGGTACGTTTCATAATCAGTAGCAGTGGCAGGTGGGTAATTGTTTGTTCCAAAAGCAGTTGAAAGCTAAGGAAAGGTGCTTTTAGGCCTGATTTGGTTTCTTTGACTTATTTTTAGCACCCGTCACATCGAATGTTTAGATACTAATTAGAAGTATTAAACGTAGACTATTTACAAAACCCATTACATAAGTGGAGGCTAAAACGGCGAGACGAATCTATGACCTTCCGTTCCGGGTCAACGAATGAAATGAAACAACTGCCTCTCCCTCTCCCGTCCATCAAAAAGTGTTATTTCCTCCAGCTCCCGACTCCGCTTCTCCCTCCGATGCCGGTAGATTAATTCATTTGACAAAACCCATTGATTCCATCAAAGTGGTGGAGAATGCGCGTTAGCGCAACAGCTTTTCCGCTAGTTGCTCAATCCCGTTGCTTGTTTGGTGAGAAAATCGCTGATGCGAACGCCGTTAGTGCTACTGAAACCACTTTGTGCATCTTCTGTTGCCAGGAAAAAAAGAGTGCTGGGTCAGTCCCGAACATCACGCTGCTAATACGGCCCGGCTGCCCCTATACAGAAATAGTTTTCTCGAGTGACCGACTTAACATACTGCGTTTTCCGTTATGGACAAGCTCTTCTTTCCGTGC
>NW_014576989.1:0-1594 GCF_000263155.2 Setaria italica
AGTATGTATTAGTCTAACTCGATCCTTTTAACATACTTATATGTACCTTCATCTTGGTTTCGTTCTCCTTGGCAGCACCGCGCAAGTCGCCTTGATTTACCTCTTCCTGTTCAACCTGTAAAAGAGACATGAGTTACCTCAAATACACTACTGACACTTGTCCAACGAACAAGGTTAAAAATTTATTACATTCTCATTCGAATCCTTATTTTCAAAGTTTCCATGTCTCATTCCTTCATTATATTGGCCACCACTCTCCTGATCCAAATTATCATCAGGGCATGCTTTAGACTCATTTGGTTCCAATTGATTGACCACCTGCAATATGCAAATAATTAATTTCCAGTCCATCACTTGGTTAAACAAGGAAACATAACCATGTATGAATCACCTTTTCAGCCCCAAATTTCTTTATGGCTTCAAGGCGTGTCCGCTTCATAACTTTGTCGTGATCCCAGTTTTTTATCAAAGGATGCTCATGCATTGCATAATTAAAGGAGTCACCAGCCGCTTGAAAATGCTCAAAGAACCAAACCTGGCCACATTGGGAAAATCATTGAAGTACAACATATTCCATGCTGCCATGAACAATACTTAAACTATTTCAAACAAAAAAATCACCTGTAACAGTGCCAAATTCCCAACAAGTCCGTTTCTTTTGTTTGTCTTGAATGATGCCAGGTTCTCCAACAAATGGTCTAATGTGAATCGTGCCCAATTGCGGCCCTTGATTCTTGAAACATCAACCACAAGCTCTAAGTAGTTGCTGCCAACAAATTCCTTAGAACTAGGGGCCAAAATTATTCCAATAGCATAGAGCACAAACATCCTAGCAAAGTGATCAGCATCATCCTCCCTTGGTATTCTTTCCTCCAAGTACTTGAAAGTGATTGCTGTATCACCCTTTTGTTTATAAAGATCAAACCATTTACGATCTGCATGCTTTCTACTAATTTCAATCTTTTGTCCTTTGTCAATTAGACCTAAGATGCAGTACACATCCCATGTGGAAATATCAAGCTTATGGCCCTGTATTGTAAATGTCCTATCTATTACATTGTAATTTTCAACAAGGGACTCCAGTAGCATAGATTGAATAGGCATCGATCGAATACTAAGTAAACTGCCTAATCCTATTTTTATAACAATTCGCCTTTGATCCTTGTTCAATTTCCTGCATAGTGCAGCAAATTTTCCTGGCATACACACGGTATGGACCTGGTTATCAAGCACATGGAAAAAATGGAAGAAATGTCAACTTTTAGAAAAATCCTCCTCTAAAACCCTGTACAGAGTATATTAACATTATGAAAGAACCGGAGATTGCTACGATAGAATTGAGCAAGAAACAACATGACAATTTGAATCAGGTTGTGGATGCTGCGACTGAGGGTGAAATATCTGAAAGCGAGATTGAACGAAGTAAAGCATATACTAAAATGGGATCCAGAAGAAGCATCTGAACCAGATGGCTTTGCTATGATAACAACAAAAAGGAACAGGAAACCCACCAAAAGCCTTATCCTATCTGGCAAAAAACAAAGCAAAAAAGTAGAAAAAAAGGGGAATTCTAACTTGAATAAAAAAGGCAGGG
>NW_014576989.1:2210-3678 GCF_000263155.2 Setaria italica
TGAGCGAAATTTAACTGGTCCAATAATCAGCAGGAACCCACCTTGGAAAAGATGGACAGGATCCTAGTTAGTAAAGATTGGGAGGGCTTTTTCCGAGAGCTCTTGTTTATAAACTACCCAGGCAGGGGTATCTGACCACAACCCCCTAATACTTACAAATAATTGTAAACAACAACAAAATGCTCTGACTTTCAGATTTGAGCTTGCCTGGGTGAAGCATCCATATTTTTTATCTACTGTCGAGCAGATATGGCCAAAACCTTGTCATGCTTAATCAGCTTTAGACAGGGTGCAAATGAAGCTCGAAAAGGTAGCAATACTTTATAGGATGCGGGTTCAATAAAAAGGGGAACAAAGAAAAATCAAGATCTCTCTCCAAGATGAGCTAATGGTACTAGAACAGTTAGAAGAGGAAAATCGGCTATCTTTAGAACAACACAAAGGAAAATGCATATCCAATGTGAATTGCTAACATTATTGGAAGAAGACGAATTATACTAGCGAAAAAGTTCACATGAGATATGGCCACAAGGGAGATAACAATACAGACTACTTTCACAGAATTGACAATGGGAGGAAAAGGAAAAATACCATAATCAGCTTCAATGATGGGGATGTTAGAATTGAGGGTGAAGAGAACCTGATTAAGCATGCCGCAGAATTCTATAAAACATTGTTTGGCCAGCCCCCGGAAGTGCTTTTCCATTTGATCCTAATCTGTATGGACTCAATGAGAAGGTGGAGGAATGGGATAATGAGATGCTGATTAAAGCCTTCTCTGAATCAGAGATTAAGGAGGCCGGCCCTCTTTCAAATGGAAAAAAATAAAGCTGCGGGTTCTGATAGTATACCCATTGAATTCTATCAAACATGTTGGGACATAATAAAACAAGACATTATAGAGATTTTTTATGACTTCCATAAAGGAAAGCTGGATGTATCTAGACTAAACTATGGAATCCTAATAACCTTACTGCCGAAAGTACAAGATGCAGAGAAGATTCATTAGTACAGACCCATATCTCTATTGAACTGCCTGTACAAATGGATAGAAACTGATCCTAAAATCACAATCGGCTTTCATGAAGGAGAAACATTATGAATGGGGTGCGGCCCTTCCAGGAAATTTTTCGTGATTTTAAGAAAAGAGAGGGGGGGGGGGTAACCCTGAAATTCGATTTCGTGAAGGCTTATGACAAAATGAACGGGGAATTTTTTTTTGATTGTTTAAAGATCAGGGGTTTCTGGGAACCCGGGTGCAATTGTGCAATTGGATAAGGATTTTCGTTACGGGTGGGGGGGGGGGGGGGGGGTGACATTGAGCGTGAAAATAAACGAATAAGTTGGACCTTGCTTTGTAGGTCACAAAGGGGTTAGGCAGGGAGATCCGCTATCACCCATTATTTTCAATTTTGTGGCTGACTGTTTGGCTAGGATGATCAGAGAGGGCAGAGGTCGGGTTGATAAC
>NW_014576990.1:0-3043 GCF_000263155.2 Setaria italica
TTAATAAGCCCGGAGAAGGTACCAATCGACGAGAGTGATATCTCTGGGCCCCTCGAGTGATCGGATCCGAAAATGCATGGCCATGCTACGTACGGTTAAGAGTTAACCTACAAAGGGATTCCGAATCACAGGATCGAGAAAGAGCGGTCGGCTTAAAGCTAGACCAAATATCGTGAGGCAAAGGGAATAGCATGTATATAATGTTGTGGTGGTTCGTCTGATATGACCTTCGTGTACGTATAGGAGTTGGCACATCTTGGTAGAGGCCGCTACTGACTATTGGGCCGAGTAGGAGTACTCGGGCCATGTCTATACGTATCCGAACCCATAGGGTCACACACTTAAGGGGCTGGAAGCCCAATTCGGATCTGATCCGAGTTGGATTAGGTTTAGGAGTACTAATGGGCCTCGGATCCAGAGGCCCATCAGGAACCTCTATAAATAGAGGGGTGGGGGCGCCCTAGGGTTGACACCCTTTTGGCGAAACACACCTGCCGCGCCTCCCACGCCCTCGCCTGTTGCAACTCGCGGATCTAGCAGTCCGGCTTGCGACGCTTCCTCCCTGCACGTGTGGATACCTTGGAGGTGTTGCGCCTGCAGCACTTGGACGAGCCATCGACGAGCCGCCGACGAGCCACGACGAGCCGACGACGAGCCGCAGTACCGGAGGCGATCTTGCTGTGCACGTGGACGAGCTGCTGAGGAGCTGCTGGACGTGATCGACTACGTACGACTACGTTGATCGACTACGTACGACTACGTGATCGTCTTCACTACATCGACGCATATCTACATCTTCCGCACCAGTAGTGCGTCGAGTGGTAATCCCGTGATCCGTATACGGCAGTTCTTCCTGGTTATACGCGGTAGAAATTTTGATTTGCGCTAGTGTAGCCTACCTCGTATCCCAACAGGTCCGAAGTTGTGAAAATGGCCGCCGGACCCGTTTTGGGCCAAGAATACGTGTGCCATAGGTCACGTGAGCCCGAATACGGACACGCCGACAACCGGGGTCGAAAATGTGGGGATGGTCCGAAGTTGTGAAAATGGCCGCCGGACCCGTTTTGGGCCAAGAATACGTGTGCTGGTCACGTGAGCGCGAATATGGACACGCCGACAACCGGGGTCGAAAATGTGGGGATGGTCCCAAGTTGTGAAAATGGCCGCCGGACCCGTTTTGGGCCAAGAATACGTGTGCTATAGGTCACGTGAGCGCGAATATGGACACGCCGACAACCGGGTTTCAAAACGTGGAGATGGTCCCAAGTTGTGAAAATGGCCGCCGGACCCGTTTTGGGCCAAGAATACGTGTGCTATAGGTCTTGTAAGCCCAAATACGGACACGCCGGCAACCGGTGTCAAAAACGTGGGGATGGTCCGAAGTTGTGAAAATGGCCGCCAGACCCGTTTGTGGGCCAAGAATACGTGTGCTATAGGTCTTGTGAGCCCGAATACGGACACGCCGGCAACCTGGGTCCAAAACGTGGGGATGGTCCGAAGTTGTGAAAATGGCCGCCAGACCCGTTTTGGGCCAAGAATACGTGTGCTATAGGTCACGTGAGCCCGAATATGGACACGCCGACAACCGGGGTCGAAAACGTGGGGATGGTCGAAAGTTGTGAAAATGGCCGCCGGACCCGTTTTGGGCCAAGAATACGTGTGCTATAGGTCACGTGAGCCCGAATAGGGACACGCCGCCAACCGGGGTTGAAAACGTGGGGATGGTCCGAAGTTGTGAAAATGGCCGCCGGACCCGTTTTGGGCCAAGAATACGTGTGCTATAGGTCACGTTAGCCCGAATACGGACACGCCGACAACCGGGGTCGAAAACGTGGGGATGGTCCGAAGTTGTGAAAATTGCCGCCGGACCTATTTTGGGCCAAGAATACGTGTGCTATAGGTTACGTGAGCCCGAATACGGACACGCCGACAACCGGGGTCGAAAATGAGGGGATGGTCCGAAGTTGTGAAAATGGCTGCCGGACCTGTTTTTGGCCAAGAATACGTGTGCTATAGGTCACGTGAGCCCGAATACGGATACGCCGGCAACCAGGGTCGAAAACGTGGGGATGGTCTGAAGTTGTGAAAATAGCCGCCGGACCTGTTTTGTGCCAAGAATACGTGTGCTATAGGTTACGTGAGCCCGAATACGGACACGCCGCCAACCGGGGTTGAAAACGTGGAGATGGTCCGAAGTTGTGAAAATGGCCGCCGGACCCATTTTGGGCCAAGAATACGTGTGCTATAGGTCACGTGAGCCCGAATACGGACACGCCGGCAACCGGGGTCAAAAACGTGGGGATGGTCTGAAGTTGTGAAAATGGCCGCCAGACCCGTTTTTGGCCAAGCATACGTGTGCTTTAGGTCACCTGAGCCCGAAAACGGACACGCCGGCAACCGGGGTCGAAAACGTGGGGATGGTCTGAAGTTGTGAAAATGGCCGCCGAACCCGTTTTGGGCCAAGAATACGTGTGCTATAGGTCACGTGAGCCCGAATACGGACACGCCGACAACAGGAGTCGAAAACGTGGGGATGGTCCGAAGTTGTGAAAATGGCCGTCGGACCCGTTTTGGGCCAAGAATACGTGTGCTACAGGTCACGTGAGCCCGAATACGGACACGCCGACAACCGGGGTCGAAAACGTGGGGATGGTCCGAAGTTGTGAAAATGGCCGACGGACCCGTTTTGGGCCAAGAATACGTGTGCTATAGGTCACGTGAGCCCGAATACGGACACGCCGACAACCAGGGTCGAAAATGTGGGGATGGTCCGAAGTTGTGAAAATGGCCGCCGGACCCGTTTTGGGCCAAGAATACGTGTGCTATAGGTCACGTGAGCGCGAATATGGACACGCCGACAACCGGGTTTCAAAACGTGGAGATGGTCTGAAGTTGTGAAAATGGCCGCCGGACCCGTTTTGGGCCAAGAATACGTGTGCTATAGGTCTTGTAAGCCCGAATACGGACACGCCGGACAACCGGGGTCAAAAACGTGGGATGGTCCGAAGTTGTGAAAATGGCCGTCCGGACCCGTTTTGGGGCA
>NW_014576991.1:0-1489 GCF_000263155.2 Setaria italica
TCTGCCCTCGGGTTAAACACTTAATGAAGAGCCATATTTGCGCTCCCGTGACCTATAGCACACGTTTTCTTGGCCGAAAATGGGCCTGGAGGCCATTTTCACGGTTTCGGACCTTCCCCCATGTTTTTGACCCTGGTCGCCGGTCTGACCGTATTTGGGCTCCCGTGACCTATAGCACACGTTTTCTTGGCCGAAAACGGGTCCAGAGGCCATTTTCAGAGCTTCGGAGGATCACCCATGTTTTCAACCCTGGTTGCCGGTGTGACCGTATTCGGGCTCCAGTGACATATAGCACACGTTTCCTTTGCTGAAAACGGGTCTGGAAGCCATTTTCATGGTTTCGAACAGTCCCCCACGTTTTCGACCTCGGTTGCCAGTGGGTCCGTATTCGGGCTCCCGTAACCTATAGCACACGTTTTCTTGGCCGAAAATGGGCCTGGAGGCCACTTCCACGGTTTCGGACCTTCCCCCATGTTTTTGACCCTGGTTGCCGGTCTGACCGTATTCAGGCTCCCATGACCTATAGCACACTTTTTCTTGGCAAAAAACGGGTCCAGAGGCCATTTTTAGAGCTTCGGACGATCACCCACATTTTCGACCTCGGTTGCCGGTGTGACCGTATTCGGGCTCCGGTGACCTGTGGCACACGTGTTCTTGGCCACAAACGGGTCCGGAAGCCATTTTCATGGTTTCGGACCTCCCGCCACGTTTTCGACCCCGGTTGCCGGTGTGTCCGTATTCGGGCTCCCATGACCTATAGCACACGTATTCTTGGCTGAAAACGGGTCCGGAGGCCATTTTCACGGCTTTGGACCATCCCCCATGTTTTCGACCCCGGTGACCGGTGTGGTCATTTTCGGGCTCCCGTGACCTTTAGCACACTTTTTCGACCCCGGTTGCCGGTGTGTCCGTATTCGGGCTCCCGTGACCTATAGCACGTGTATTCTTGGTCGAAGACGGGTCCGGAGGCCATTTTCACGGCTTCGTACCATCCGCCATGTTTTCGACCCCGGTGACCGGTGTGGTCATTTTCGAGCTCCCGTGACCTTTAGCACATGTTTTCATGGCCGAAAATGGGTTCGGAGGCCATTTTCACGGCTTCGGACCATCCCGCACGTTTTCGACCCCGGTGGCCGGTGTGGCCGTTTTCGGGCTCCCAGCACATTTAGCACATGTTTTCACGCCTGAAAACGGGTCCGGAGGCCATTTTCACGGCTTCGAACCATCCCCACGTTTTCGACCCCGGTTGCCGGTGTGACCGTATTCGGGCTCACGTGACCTATAGCACACGTATTCTTGGCCCAAAACTGGTCCGGAGGCCATTTTCACAGCTTCGGACGATCACCCACATTTTTCGACATCGGTTGCCCGTGTGACCGTATTCGGGCTCCGGTGACCTATAGCACACGTTTCGTTTGCCGAAACGGGTCCCGGAGACATTTTCATGGTTTCGGACCCTGCCCATGTTTTCGACCTGGGTGCCAGTGTT
>NW_014576991.1:1742-3250 GCF_000263155.2 Setaria italica
TGACATATAGCACACGTTTCGTTGCTGAATACGGTCCGGAAGCCATTTTCATGGTTTCGGACCCTCCCCCATGTTTTCGACCTCGGTTGCCAGTGTGTCCGTATTCGGGCTCCCGTAACCTATAGCACATGTTTTCTTGGCCGAAAATGGGCGTGGAGGCCATTTTCACGGTTTCGGACCTTCCCCCATGTTTTTGACCCTGGTCGCCGGTCTGACCGTATTTGGGCTCCCGTGACCTATAGCACACGTTTTCTTGGCCGAAAACGGGTCCAGAGGCCATTTTCAGAGCTTCGGAGGATCACCCATGTTTTCAACCCTGGTTGCCGGTGTGACCGTATTCGGGCTCCAGTGACATATAGCACACGTTTCCTTTGCTGAAAACGGGTCTGGAAGCCATTTTCATGGTTTCGAACAGTCCCCCACGTTTTCGACCTCGGTTGCCAGTGGGTCCGTATTCGGGCTCCCGTAACCTATAGCACACGTTTTCTTGGCCGAAAATGGGCCTGGAGGCCACTTCCACGGTTTCGGACCTTCCCCCATGTTTTTGACCCTGGTTGCCGGTCTGACCGTATTCAGGCTCCCATGACCTATAGCACACTTTTTCTTGGCAAAAAACGGGTCCAGAGGCCATTTTTAGAGCTTCGGACGATCACCCACATTTTCGACCTCGGTTGCCGGTGTGACCGTATTCGGGCTCCGGTGACCTGTGGCACACGTGTTCTTGGCCACAAACGGGTCCGGAAGCCATTTTCATGGTTTCGGACCTCCCGCCACGTTTTCGACCCCGGTTGCCGGTGTGTCCGTATTCGGGCTCCCATGACCTATAGCACACGTATTCTTGGCTGAAAACGGGTCCGGAGGCCATTTTCACGGCTTTGGACCATCCCCCATGTTTTCGACCCCGGTGACCGGTGTGGTCATTTTCGGGCTTCCGTGACCTTTAGCACACTTTTTCGACCCCGGTTGCCGGTGTGTCAGTATTCGGGCTCCCGTGACCTATAGCACATGTATTCTTGGTCGAAGACGGGTCCGGAGGCCATTTTCACGGCTTCGTACCATCCGCCATGTTTTCGACCCCGGTGACCGGTGTGGTCATTTTCGAGCTCCCGTGACCTTTAGCACATGTTTTCATGGCCGAAAATGGGTTCGGAGGCCATTTTCACGGCTTTGGACCATCCCGCACGTTTTCGACCCCGGTGGCCGGTGTGGCCGTTTTCGGGCTCCCAGCACATTTAGCACACGTTTTCACGCCTGAAAACGGGTCCGGAGGCCATTTTCACGGCTTCGAACCATCCCCACGTTTTCGACCCCGGTTGCCGGTGTGACCGTATTCGGGCTCTCGTGACCTATAGCACACGTATTCTTGGCCCAAAACTGGTCCGGAGGCCATTTTCACAGCTTCGGACGATCACCCACATTTTCGACATCGGTTGCCCGTGTGACCGTATTCAGGCTCCGGTGACCTATAGCACACAGCGCGAGGGTATACAACGATCAGCGAATGAGAG
>NW_014576992.1:0-1444 GCF_000263155.2 Setaria italica
CATTTAGGATGCAACCTACTTTTAGAGGTCGTAAAAGCAGCACAACACATAATGTGCTAGCTGTTGTTGATTTCAACATGAGGTTTACCTATGTCCTTGTTGGGTAGGAAGGATCAACTCATGATGCGCTAATCCTAGCTGATGCTTTAGAGCGGGATGATGGGCTGAGGGTGCCACAAGGTACATTGTCTACCCAGCTTGTTACACGCACAAGTTATTTTATTTTCTTCCACTAGGTAGCTCATGTACCTGTTGACACCAAAACTGTGTTGACACCGGATTTTGACCAATCCTATAAATTCAGAGTGGCTTTGGATATTGCAATCAGACGTCATTAGCTCTGAAGACAAGTATCAGACTTCTATAATTAGTTTCGGAACATGAAGCATTCATACTCCGAAACTGGGGGGCCTGTGTTGACACCGGATTTTGACCAATCCTATAAATTCAGAGTACGAGGTAATCGGAGTCACGTACAACAATAAGAAGCAAGCATGCATGCACATGGGCACGGAGTCCAAATCGGCTTCATTGGATTGATCGGCAAGGAGAGGCAAGGATGATATAAAGGAAAGGCCAGCACGTATGGATAAAAATGATTAGAATATACAACATGGATTCTGATGCACTTTGCATGCCATGTGTGGGAGGCTTCTAGAATAATTATGCATGCCGCCGATCTGTGCATGTACGGGAGGTTGTTTTATTAGAATAAAATATTTTAGAGATAGAGTTGGGTTAGTTAGAGATAGAGTTTTTTATTAGAAAAGATTGTGTACGTGACTTGCCTTGTGTGTGGTTGTTGCCGATTATGTAACGTCCGCCCTATAAATATAAAGGGACGTGGCCATTGTAAAGAATAATCACACGATCAATAAACAAACATATTTACCTTTACCTTTCGGCTCCACGCCATTGCCCTAGGAGTAGGAGTAATGTAGCTTCTCGACGAGTTTCTTCTAGCAAGCTGGGCTGCATCGACCTCGATCTCCGGCGAGCTGCAAGTTTCGTCATCAGGTGTTCTAGGCTTTAACCACCAGGCGCATCGCTGTGGTTTCGTCTAGTTTCATCTACCAGTTATCGAGTATCTTGGATCTTTGACTTACGGCGCATCGCTTCTGTCTCGATCTACGGTATTCACCAGTTATCCCGCCTTGATTAAGCTTGCATCGGCTGATATTTATCTGTTCTATCGTCTTGCTGTTTACGACATATTAATTGTTATTAATTCTGTCGGAATAGACGATAGATCTATTATTTTTAATAGCCTGTTGCATCTTGATCTTGGCCATCCTTCGAGTGTTGTTGGGAGTAAGTTCCGTTGTGATTGGGATCATCGGCTGGTGGGGTTCAGATTAACATCCTGCTAATATTTCTAGACTGCAACTACCGGGCGCATCGCTGTGGTTTCATCTAGAGATTATTGGGTGGAGAGTTTAGTTTA
>NW_014576992.1:1773-3323 GCF_000263155.2 Setaria italica
TCACATGTTTATTCAGATAAAAAGAGTATATTCGGCAGCTGTATCGAGTTCATCGGCCGATTGAAGAGAAGCATCGGCGGATTGGTTAAAAATATGTATATATACAACGGTCGATTGTAGAGAAAGGCATCGGCCGATTAGCGTCAGCCAGTTGGAATTGGAAGAAAATAAAAGTGGCATCGGCCGATGGACAATTGGTATTGCCGATTGAAGAAAAAAAAAAGAGAGGGGCATCGGCCATTCGTGCGTCTCCTTATTGATAAAAAAATCGGCCGATTGAAAATTGGATCGGCCGATCAAAAGTTGTATCGGCTGATTAAAATATATGTATATATACATCGGCCGATTGAAATAAGGAAAGCATCGGCTGACTGGTTCAAAAGATGCATCGGCCCGATTGAAATAAGGAAAGCATCGGCTGACTGGTTCAAAAGATGCATCGGCCGATTGAGATAAGGGAAACATCGGATAATTAAATACATCGGCGATTGGGATATATAAAAAGAAAAGGGTATCGGCTAATTGAAAAAGTGCATCTGCCGATTTAGATAAAAAGGGAAGTTGAATCGGCTGCTCAAGCATCGGCTGCCTATTTAATATTCTCCCACAGCTGATGGGAGAGATGGAAGATTTTTCAGCCGATGAATGATTAGGCAGTGAAGGTGAAGTTTTTGCAAGGTACATACCTTTTCAAGGCTCAAAATAATCCTTCGTTGCCTGGACTATCAACGTGTAGACTAGTGGCCAAAGTATTCTCAGGACAGCCCATGGAGTGAATCGGCTTTAAAAAAAAAAAAAGGCTGACTTGAATAGCCGATGGAATGGCCGATGCAGAAGTCTCGCCTGACAACCGACGGAAATAGTAATTTACATGCTGATTACGTGATGGCTCTAGAAAAAAGTATCGGCTGATATAAAAGTATGGGCCGCTGACTACAAAGAGTATCGGCTGAAAAAAGCATCGGCCGATTAGAAAATTGGATCGGCCGATTGAAAGCTGTATCAGCTGATTAAAAAAAAAAACTGCATCGGCCGATTGGAAATTGCATCAGCCGATTGAAAGTTGTACGGCTAATTAAAAAAAATGCATCGGCCACCGGCCGATTGACTGCTTGGCAAAAAGCATCAGCTGATTGCTTCGGCCGATTGATTGCTTGGCCAATAAAAAAAATTTGGCTGATTGGTTCAAGCAAGATAGTATCGGCTGCTTATAAAATATATTGGATATTAATTTCGAAGCATGAAATATTCATACTTCGAAACTGGGGGGCCTGTGTTGACAACAAAAGCTTGCTGGTTACTGCACCAAGTTTTGGTGTCAACAGACTAAATTGTTGTTTCTACTGCTGGCAATGCCGATGGTGTTCTTTATATTTGAAGAGGAGTCAACGTGGCTTTGGATATTGCAATCAGACGTCATTAGCTCTGAAGACAAGTATCAGACTTCTATAATTAGTTTCGGAACATGAAGCATTCATACTCCGAAACTGGGGGGCCTGTGTTGACACCGGATTTTGACCAATCCTATAAATTCAGAGTGGCTTGGATAT
>NW_014576993.1:0-1418 GCF_000263155.2 Setaria italica
GGTCTTCGGTGATGTTGCTTTCTTCGGTGCTCGATGTGGTGGTGTGTTGCTGATTTTCTGATGTCTCGGTGATTCTTGGTGATGCTGAATGCTTCACCCGGTAGCTCCTTTTATAGACGCGGCAGAGGCTTCTGGAGTTGCTTCGTGCTTAAGGCTTCTGGTGCCTTCAACTATTGTCCTCCTGTGTTGCCTGGACACCTGGACGGATCTCCGCTCCTCAATAATTGTCCTGGCTACAGTAGAGTCGCTGTTTATTCCTTTTTCCTTGTCCTCTATCGCGCACTGACTTCTCGTGATATTCTGGTTGCTGCTTGGTATGGTCTTCCACGCCCGAATGATTGACGTCGCGGACTTCAATCACAACATCATGGCATGTAGTATTATTCTTCCCCGGCCGAATTGCTGTTAACTCTTTAGCAACATTGGGAACTTATTTTCTTGTGTAAGATAAAATAGTAGAATATGAACATCAAGTTAGAAGATTCTTTTAAGATATATACACCTAGAACAAATTATACGAACTCAAATATTAGACTAATTGAACAAGTTATATAAACTCACGGAACAAATTATACAAACTTACAGAATCAAATAGTACTCCCTCCGTCCGGTAAAGGATGTAATTTTAAATTCGGTGAACACTATTCAAATTCGCGGCACTATTTAAATTCAGCTCACTATTCAAAATGGGAATATGAATAGTGCCCGAGCACTCACCAGGGAGTGGGTGGAGCACCTAAATGTGGCAGCGCTATTCACTCACTATTGCGCACTATTGAGCTACTATTCGGGGTCGCTTTCAGAGGATATGGCACGCACGGGTGCGTGATTAGGTATATTCCTTGATTAAGTCTATTCTCAGGATCTTTGCGGGTTGGCGAGACCGAAAGAATTCAGCCGGACATGCTGCTATGATTGTGACAGTCCTACTCGGTACTCACCGCATGCCTCACTGGCTCGCTTCAGAACCAGGCCAGCCCGGTCTGCGCCCTCACCGTCCCCAGCCACGCTCACACAGGACTCAGGCTGTACCGTCTCCCCAGGAAGTTCCACCTGAAGGGAACACTTCTCTACGCACACAGGGTTCTCCTCAAACACCGCTACCAGGGCTAACACGAGAACGACACACGCAGAGGTTTCTCCTCTAGGGTCCCTAGCGTTGAGACATCGCCCCATACGAACGAGCTTAAAGGAAGGCAGGCATGCTACCAGGACAGCTTAATCCATTTCCACGGGACAAGCTTAGATGCAGCTTTCCCTTTCTGGAAACCCCAAGCACATAGCACAAACCTTGATTACCTTACAAACCGAGGGACGAGCTCCAACGGCCTCCCTTTATTCTAGTAGTGGTACGGACGAGGTGGAGTAATACAGCGGTAGTGGGTGATTCTAAATATGGTGGCTAAATCTTTTTCCTT
>NW_014576993.1:1898-3464 GCF_000263155.2 Setaria italica
GGGAACTTATTTTCTTGTGTAAGATAAAATAGTAGAATATGAACATCAAGTTAGAAGATTCTTTTAAGATATATACACCTAGAACAAATTATACGAACTCAAATATTATACTAATTGAACAAGTTATATAAACTCACGGAACAAATTATACAAACTTACAGAATCAAATAGTACTCCCTCCGTCCGGTAAAGGATGTAATTTTAAATTCGGTGAACACTATTCAAATTCGCGGCACTATTTAAATTCAGCTCACTATTCAAAATGGGAATATGAATAGTGCCCGAGCACTCACCAGGGAGTGGGTGGAGCACCTAAATGTGGCAGCGCTATTCACTCACTATTGCGCACTATTGAGCTACTATTCGGGGTCGCTTTCAGAGGATATGGCACGCACGGGTGCGTGATTAGGTATATTCCTTGATTAAGTCTATTCTCAGGATCTTTGCGGGTTGGCGAGACCGAAAGAATTCAGCCGGACATGCTGCTATGATTGTGACAGTCCTACTCGGTACTCACCGCATGCCTCACTGGCTCGCTTCAGAACCAGGCCAGCCCGGTCTGCACCCTCACCGTCCCCAGCCACGCTCACACAGGACTCAGGCTGTACCGTCTCCCCAGGAAGTTCCACCTGAAGGGAACACTTCTCTACGCACACAGGGTTCTCCTCAAACACCGCTACCAGGGCTAACACGAGAACGACACACGCAGAGGTTTCTCCTCTAGGGTCCCTAGCGTTGAGACATCGCCCCATACGAACGAGCTTAAAGGAAGGCAGGCATGCTACCAGGACAGCTTAATCCATTTCCACGGGACAAGCTTACATGCAGCTTTCCCTTTCTGGAAACCCCAAGCACATAGCACAAACCTTGATTACCTTACAAACCGAGGGACGAGCTCCAACGGCCTCCCTTTATTCTAGTAGTGGTACGGATGAGGTGGAGTAATACAGCGGTAGTGGGTGATTCTAAATATGGTGGCTAAATCTTTTTCCTTAGAGAGGTTCCGAGGTGGTGGATGTCTTCATGGAGTATGAGTGGAGTGTGGGTGGAGGTCTTCGGTGATCTTGCTTTCTTCGGTGCTCGATGTGGTGGTGTGTTGCTGATTTTCTGATGTCTCGGTGATTCTTGGTGATGCTGAATGCTTCACTCGGTAGCTCCTTTTATAGACGCGGCAGAGGCTTCTGGAGTTGCTTCGTGCTTAAGGCTTCTGGTGCCTTCAACTATTGTCCTCCTGGGTTGCCTGGACACCTGGACGGATCTCCGCTCCTCAATAATTGTCCTGGCTACAGTAGAGTCGCTGTTTATTCCTTTTTCCTTGTCCTCTATCGCGCACTGACTTCTCGTGATATTCTGGTTGCTGCTTGGTATGGTCTTCCACGCCCGAATGATTGACGTCGCGGACTTCAATCACAACATCATGGCATGTAGTATTATTCTTCCCCGGCCGAATTGTTGTTAACTCTTTAACAACATTGGGAACTTATTTTCTTGTGTAAGATAAAATAGTAGCATATGAACATCAAGTTAGAAGATTCTTTTAAGATATATACACCTAGAACAACTTAT
>NW_014576994.1:0-759 GCF_000263155.2 Setaria italica
CGAGTACGGACACGCCGACAACCGGGGTTGAAAACGTGGGGATGGTCCGAAGTTGTGAAAATGGCCGCCGGACCCGTTTTGGGCCAAGAATACGTGTGATATAGGTCACGTGAGCCAGAATACGGACACGCCGACAGCCGGGGTCGAAAACGTGGGTGATCGTCCGAAACCATGAAAATGGCCGTCGGACCCGTTTTGGGCCAAGAATACGTGTGCTATAGGTCACGTGAGCCCGAATACGGACACGCCGACAACCAGGGTTGAAAATGTGGGGATGGTCCAAAGTTGTGAAAATGGCCGCCGGACCCGTTTTGGGCCAAGAATACGTGTGCTATAGGTCACGTGAGCCCGAGTACGGACACGCCGACAACCGGGGTTGAAAACGTGGGGATGGTCCGAAGTTGTGAAAATGGCCGCCGGACCCGTTTTGGGCCAAGAATTCGTGTGGTATAGGTCACGTGAGCCCGAATACGGACACGCCGACAACCGGGGTCGAAATCGTGGGTGATCGTCCGAAGCCATGAAAATGGCCGCCGGACCCGTTTTGGGCCAAAAATACGTGTGCTATAGGTCACGTGAGCCCGAATACGGACACGCCGACACCGGGGTTGAAAACGTGGGGATGGTCCAAAGTCGTGAAAATGGCCGCCGGACCCGTTTTGGGCCAAGAATACGTGTGCTATAGGTCACGTGAGCCCGAATACGGACACGCCGACATCGGGGTTCAAAACGTGGGGATGGTCCGAAGTTGTGAAAATG
>NW_014576994.1:902-2284 GCF_000263155.2 Setaria italica
TTCGTGTGCTATAGGTCACGTGAGCCCGAATACGGACACGCCCGACAAAAGGGGTTGAAAACGTGGGGATGGTCCGAAGTTGTGAAAATGGCCGCCGGACCCGTTTTGGGCCAAGAATACGTGTGCTATTGGTCACGTGAGCCCGAATACGGACACGCCGACAACCGGGGTCGAAATCGTGGGGATGGTCCAAAGTTGTGAAAATGGCCGCTAGACCCATTTTGGGCCAAGAATACGTGTGATATAGGTCACCTGAGCTCGAATACGGACACGTCGACAACCGGGGTCGAAATCGTGGGTGATCGTCCGAAGCCATGAAAATGGCCGCCGGACCCGTTTTGGGCCAAAAATACGTGTGCTATAGGTCACGTGAGCCCGAATACGGACACGCCGACAACCGGGGTTGAAAACGTGGGGATGGTCCAAAGTTGTGAAAATGGCCGCCGGACCCGTTTTGGGCCAAGAAAACGTGTGCTATAGGTCACGTGAGCCCGAATACGGACACGCCGACAACCGGGGTTAAAAACGTGGGGATGGTCCGAAGTTGTGAAAATGGCCGCCGGACCCGTTTTGGGCCAAGAATACGTGTGCTATAGGTCACGTGAGCCCGAATACGGACACGCCGACAACCGGGGTCGAAATCGTGGGGATGGTCCGAAGTTGTGAAAATGGCCGCCGGACCCGTTTTGGGCCAAGAAATCGTGTGCTATAGGTCACGTGAGCCCGAATACGGACACGCCGACAACCGGGGTCGAAAACGTGGGGATGGTCCAAAGTTGTGAAAATGGCCGCCGGACCCGTTTTGGGCCAAGAATACGTGTGCTATAGGTCACGTGAGCCCGAATACGGACACGCCGACAACCGGGGTCGAAATCGTGGGGATGGTCCAAAGTTGTGAAAATGGCCGCTGGACCCATTTGGGCCAAGAATACGTGTGATATAGGTCACCTGAGCTCGAATACGGACAAGCCGACAACCGGGTTCGAAAAAGTGGGTGATCGTCCGAAGCCGTGAAAATGGCCTCCGAACCCATTTTGGGCCAAGAATACGTGTGCTATAGGTCACGTGAGCCCGAATACAGACACGCCGACAACCGGGGTTGAAAATGTGGGGATGGTCTGAAGTTGTGAAAATGGCCGCCGGACCCATTTTGAGCCAAGAATACGTGTGCTATAGGTCACGTGAGCCCGAATACGGACACGCCGACAACCGAGGTCGAAAACGTGGGTGATCGTACGAAGCCGTGAAAATGGCCTCCGGACCCATTTTGGGCAAAGAATACGTGTGCTATAGGTCACGTGAGCCCGAATACGGACACGCCGACAACCGGGGTCGAAAACGTGGGGATAGTCCGAAGTTGTGAAAATGGCCGCCGGACCCGT
>NW_014576994.1:2422-3177 GCF_000263155.2 Setaria italica
TATAGGTCACGTGAGCCCGAATACGGACACGCCGACACGGGGTTGAAAACGTGGAGGATGGTCCAAAGTTGTGAAAATGGCCGCCGGACCCGTTTTGGGCCAAGAATACGTGTGCTATAGGTCACGTGAGCCCGAATACGGACACGCCGACAACCGGGGTTAAAAACGTGGGGATGGTCCGAAGTTGTGAAAATGGCCGCCGGACCCGTTTTGGGCCAAGAATACGTGTGCTATAGGTCACGTGAGCCCGAATACGGACACGCCGACAACCGGGGTTGAAAACGTGGGGATGGTCCAAAGTTGTGAAAATGGCCGCCGGACCCGTTTTGGGCCAAGAATACGTGTGCTATAGGTCACGTGAGCCCGAGTACGGACACGCCGACAACCGGGGTTGAAAACGTGGGGATGGTCCGAAGTTGTGAAAATGGCCGCCGGACCCGTTTTGGGCCAAGAATACGTGTGATATAGGTCACGTGAGCCAGAATACGGACACGCCGACAGCCGGGGTCGAAAACGTGGGTGATCGTCCGAAGCCATGAAAATGGCCGCCGGACCCGTTTTGGGCCAAGAATACGTGTGCTATAGGTCACGTGAGCCCGAATACGGACACGCCGACAACCGGGGTTGAAAACGTGGGGATGGTCCAAAGTTGTGAAAATGGCCGCCGGACCCGTTTTGGGCCAAGAATACGTGTGCTATAGGTCACGTGAGCCCGAGACCTCGTTTGTCAATGATCTCGTTGCGCACGAAGTCGG
>NW_014576995.1:0-2879 GCF_000263155.2 Setaria italica
ATAGTTCAACAGTTTATTACATCAGAGTTTTTGTAAACTCCCAACGGAAATTTTGCATGGTCCGAGGGTCAAAATAAAACTAGCGGGAAGCTTCACGTCGATACAAAGACATCATGAGGGAGCCGATCATGACATCAAAAATTCCTTCCTTTCGCCGTCCGAGGAAGGATCCCACTCGACGATCCAGCCTGGAGGAAGCTGGGTCGGCCAAGTAGTACCCAACACCCCAAGCTACTGACATTACCTGAAAAAGATTAGCCACAACAAGGCTGAGCAACTAGTACTAAGCAAGACTGACCCGTCGGAAGGACGCGACCGAGACTTAAACATGCAAGGCTTTGTAGCTCTGGGGTGCCTCCACTTATGTGATGGGTTTTGTAAATAGTCTATATTTAATATTTCTAATTAGTACCTAAACATTTAATGTGGTGGGTGTTAAAAATAAACAAGAGAAACAAAATTAGACGAATATCTCTTTTCACGTTACTAACTGTTTCTGACATCGTCAAATCCTCCAGAAAAGACGTGCTTAAAGTTTTCTCTGATGGAATCGTTGCAGCGAGAACTGGGAACCGCACTCGCTTGCTTCCCGTTGCACCCACACACCCCCTCCACGCTCCACCCATAGTGGGCCCGACCGGCGGCTTAATAAGCACCACCCAAACTAAAGGGGTCCACCGTTCAGCCGCTCGTGATTAGAAAGAGCTTTTATTAGCCACACAACCCAGTCTCGTCTTAGGAAAGCAGCCGGGTCACGACGCGGGCACCTTTGCCTTTTGGGTTTTGAGTTCCCGTCCATCCAAATTAGCCGATAACAAAAGCAAAACCCACTCGTCATTACCCGTAACAGAAAGCAATCCATATGCAACAGTCCCAGCCCGAAAGCGACCCCGTCCAGTGCACGTACAGCTCCGCCGCTACTGGTTCCTGAACCCGCCCCATGCACCGGTGCCGATCCCACGGGTCATGCCTCCTCGAGATTCCCATTCTTAGGGTCCACACCTCCGGTGCACCAGCCGGAGCCGAGCCGAGCCGGCACGGCGGAGGAGGCCGCGGCTTGGGAAGCCCGTATATCAGCGCGGGGATGACGCTGACCGGTGGGACCGTTCGGCTGGCCCGCATGGCAGAGCGAAGCTATACTAGGCGAGGGAGGAGCCTCAGCCTCTCTCGCCTACTCCAAATCCCCTTCCCCACGCTCCGCCAGCACGCCTGGTCTCCGGCCACCGTGCTGCGCGCAGGACGAGGTCCCGGCCTGAGCCCTAGCTCTACTGCCATGGACGAGGAAGCGAAGGCCGGCCCTAAATCCGACACAAACACCAACGCTGCCGCTGCGGCCGAGGCGGCGGCAGCCTCTCCGCTGCCGCCCTCGAGCTCGGAGGCGGCGGAGAGGGAGGCGAAGGTGGAGGGGGCGGAGGAGGAGGAGGGGGAGGTGGTGGAGCGGTTGGTCGAGCTGGTGGGCGAGATCGCGGCAATCTCCGACTTCAGGAACTCGTACCGGCGGCAGTTCTGCAACCTGTCGCGGCGGATCCGGCTGCTCGTGCCCATGCTGGAGGAGGCCAAGGAGGCGCCCACGCCGCTGCCTGTGGCATCGGAGGCCGCTCTCCGCCGTCTCAGGGAGGCTCTCTACGGCGCCGGGGAGCTGCTCCGGCTCGGCAGCAGCGGCAGCAAGATCTTCCTGGTGTGATTTCTCGCTTTATGGCTCGGAGCTTTGTCGTCTTGCTTATGCTTCGCTGCTTAAATTTCTCCTGTTTACTGATTTTCGTGTTAAATTATGATTTCGCTGTGGAGTTAAGAGAATTTTGCCTGACGAATCGGTGGGAATTTAAATGTGTTGATGCCACGGAATTAAACGCTTCCAATTGCACACACCGTAATAATCCCTTTTCTTATATATAGAGTATAATTTGTTGCCTGTCATCTTTTTGGACCATTACTAAAATGTGAATTATGCATAAGATTAAGGCTCAGTGAAGGTTGGACTTGGTTTAATATCTAGCTGTCAAATCAATGCCGGGTCAGGACAATTGACATTGTTTAATGCTGTTGAACAAGTCTTCTATCTTTTTCATTCACACAAATATTTGAGACTTGACCTAATCATGCTATATTACTTGAGTGCTATTATACATCTTCTAATTATGGTGCAACCAGCAGTATCATGGTATTCCAAAGTTGGCTAGTTTGAGCTTCTGAGGTCTTACTCAAACTAGTTTAGCTTATGTATGACCTCAGTATTGTGGTATTTCACACAGCTATGAAGCTCGTTGATACTACAGAGTAATCAGGTATTCTGGCTGCAGAATCTTCACTAGAAACGTAAGCTAAACATTTGGATGCATCGTTGGAAGTATGAAAGCTATGCAAAATTTGGATACTAGATGCATTGATTGAAATTTTGTAGAAAGTGGCGACTTTTAAGCAAGCAATGCCAGTGATGTGGATGCTCATGAGGTCTTGTAAGAAGATTGCCTGCTTAATCATAGGAAAAATTAGTTTCACATCACTGTAGATTACTCTAATCAGTAATTAGGTATATACTGCTGACAGAGTATGGTAGTATTCAATACCATCCAAATATGTCATATTTTCTTTATGTTACAACTTTGTTAACTGGCTCAATCCACATCACTCGTCATGGTTTTGTCTTTGTCTAAGAGTGGAAATGCTAGCTCACCCTTGGTTTTCTCTACCTGCACAACCAAACTCTTCGTCCCCCCCCCCCCCCCCCACCTTAAAAGTGTTTAGGGTGTTGGATTGCCCCCCACCCACCCTCTAATAATTCATCGAGGCTCTGAGCGGTTGGGGAAACAATGGTTGTAGTTCTACACTTCAACTTTGTTGGAATGGGTTCAAAACACATAACAGTCAAGCGTAGAGAA
>NW_014576996.1:0-1152 GCF_000263155.2 Setaria italica
GGAGCTAGAAAATAATTAACTAGTAATATATTTATTTTACGTACTTTTAAGTTGTGCGGCGTCATATTCGGTCCCTTGGGTCCCAAAAAACCGTGCATGTGCTCACAGATGTAGTAGCCACATAGGTTATTCCCGGGTTCCTGTCTTAAGCACTTCAGTGCGGAAAAAAAATAAGTTATGAAATATTCGTGTTATACAATGTAATAAATGTGCAGACTTCATACGTACCGGGAAGTCTGTGTTCCATGTAAGATCTTCTTTGAATGGACCTTTGTGTGTCCTTATGAATTGTTTCCATACGCTGCGGAATAGAATAATGAATGACATAGTGTAACAGGGATAAAATTTAGGAAATAAATTTTTGCATAGAGATAAAGGTCCAGAATTATTACAAGCCCAGCATGTCTTGCAATTCTTTGTAGTCCACCGGATCTTTCCGTAACGAATCAAAGACAGTGACGTGGCTTCTTTCAGGCTCAATTATAATAAGGATCCAGTGGAAGCTGCGTGCGTAAAATGTTCATGCATATTAGAGCTAACTAACATGTAGAGATAAGGAAAAAGACATCGCCTGGCAGCTAAGGTGTTTGCAGCCATATGCTTAGCAGGTTCATGTTGCAAGCGGATGCAACGACATGCATGCAACGATGCTACATAGGACAAAAGTAGATGCATGCAGGGGTAACACATGCAGGTCCATGCAGGCTTACGATAGCTTCGAGCCTTGAACAACTGACAGCTATTTGTATCTCATCTTAGTGTAGCAACTAGCGAATAAACAAGTGTAGCAACTAGCGAATAAACAAGATGAATAAAAATGATATAATTATTTCTAGCAATAAACAGATCGAGGGTGACAGAATTGTAATAATGTATGTTAAGAAGTGGTTCATGACTTTAGTGGTGATGATGGTGGCCGGCACTTTTTTGAACTGCCCGGCTTGAGAAACTAGCTCGGATGGTTGGCTTGCCAGCTAATGCATGCATGTGGACTGCTTGTGGTAATGGCCTTTTCCGAACACACAGACACTCTCATATGTTAGTATTGATGGAAATCTGATGCAGTCCTGACCTAATCTTGATCATTGACCTTTTCAAAAGCTAAATATAGTAGCTCTGCACTCTGCTCTCTTAATAATTGACCTTTTCATA
>NW_014576996.1:1839-3516 GCF_000263155.2 Setaria italica
AGGGAAAACAAGTGTACACTAAAACTAAATGTAAAGTGATGCCGCACTGTGTGTCTTTGCTCTGAATGCTTGAACAAAAAGTAAAACTGATGCCACAACTTGTGTTACTTTAGCTCAGAGCTTGCACAGAAATGCAAGGCTTTACTTGCGCAGAAACGCAAGGTTCGAGTGTTCGCATCCACTGTTGGGATAATTAAACCTCTGCTTGCATAGAAATGCAAGGTTTTACTTGCGCAGAAATGCAAGGTTCGAGTGTTTGGATCCACTGTTAGGATAAGCAAACCTCTACTTGCATAGAAATGCAAGTCCCGATTGCGCAGAAACGCAATGTAGTGACCTTTTGAAGCTTAGTAAATAAAAATACTTAAAAGGTAGAGACGATGCCGCAACTTTTTGTTGCTTTTGGCTTTGAATGTTTGAGCAAAAAGTAAAACTGCAAAAAAGGTAAACTTGTGGGTCGTCACAAAACTTCTCTTTTGTGAAATCAAATAATAGAGGCCTCTCGAGCTTTTTCTGATTCATGCATGAAAGTTATGCGTCCATGTAATGGGATGCTTTGATGCATATGAATGAAATGCTTGCATATGTTTGAGGCTTAGTAAATAAAAATGCTTAAAAGGTAGAGACGATGCCGCAACTTTTTGTTACTTTTGGCTTTGAATGTTTGAGCAAAAAGTAAAACTACAAAAAAGCTAAACTTGTGGGTCGTCACCCAACTTCTCTTTTGTGAATTCAAATAATAGAGGCCTCTCGAGCTTTTTCCGATTCATGCGCGAAAGTTATGCGTCCATGTAATGGGATGCTTTGATGCATATGAATGAAATGCTTGCATATGCAAAGATATATCTCATAGTTGTCATATCATCAATCCTGCAAGAGAAGGTAGTTTCGATTGAAACTTGAGCACGTAACAGAGTAGTGCTCTGAATTGCCTTAATCAACCTCCGAAGGTTGTGACTTGGTGCTTTGAAAACCATTATAGTGGAAGGCCATGAATACTAATAAAGATAATTCCAATAATTGATGAGAGCCAAAGGTCCGAAAGATATATCACTTGATGAAAACCAACACACCATTGAAACCAATATATCATGCCCTAATTCTTGACTTGGTTACGAGTTGAAAACTAATGTACCTGTGTTGACGCCGGATTTCGTCACCAGTAGAATCGGCGTCAAGAAGAAAAGAAATCGGAGAAGTGCGGTTGGGAATCGGTCAAATGGTGCTATAATGAGGAATCGGCTGGCAGCTTTTGCTTCGCTTCAGGGGGAATACGCCAGACTCCCAATCGGCAATCCTTTGCCGATGAGAAATCGGCCGATCAGGAGGATGGACTAATTGGGCCTGTATGGGCTTGGAAAGGGATGGAAGGATAAGGTGGAGGTCAGCCCACGAAGCGTGGGGTAGCTAACCTAGTACGAACTGTGCTTGTAGATATTTGTTTTCTGTTTGAATTAGAGATAGAATTCTAGTCGGTTAAGAAGTTATCTGTACGGGGCTATAAATAGCTACCTTTGTAAATCTGTAAAAACAACAATCAATCAATACAACAAGTTACTTTCTTCTTCGTACTTACTTTCGAGCAGGCGACTTCGCTGTTACTTTTTCTTTTCATGAGTTCGCACGGGTTGGCAGGGCTGCATCATCTTGATCTCCGGCCGATTCTGTAAGTTCCGT
>NW_014576997.1:0-1490 GCF_000263155.2 Setaria italica
GATCAGGGCGCAGATCAAGGTCCTGATTGGCCTTTGGGCCAATCGGGAAAGAGATCAATCTAACATTCTCCCCCTTGATCTCATCGTTTACTTTTAGCTTTATACTTTTCACTTTTATTCGTTTCATCGTAGATTAATATGCAGAGCATGTTTCATCGTCACAGCTTGATTGCCGATAGAATCAACAGCTACAACACACCTCTCTATTTTGAAACAATTCTTTAAGTACAAGCATGAAACCATCAACTAGCTCTAAAGAGACATCGCCAACAGCTTCAACTTCTGCTTGGACTCCATTTGCGACTTCAACGCATCTTTCGCTTCTTTGCGTAGTCCTCGTCGAATGGAATCCCTGTAAAGAATTTGCAACATGAACAGTTGCACCTGAGTCAATCCACCAAGTAGATTTCGAATACTGTGTATACAAGGATTCATTTACAAAAGAAATAGTATTCTCACCTCTTTTTGCCATTATTGACTTTAACCAGTCGGGGCAGTCTTTCTTGAAGTGCCCCTTTTTCTTGCAATGTAGACATTGGTCTTTGTCTACTGGGAGAAGCTTTTGGTGATTCTGCTGCATAGGAGCTTTTCCACGTGCCTTGAAAGAGGGATTAGCAATCTTTTTTCTGTTATCCTTCACATAGTGCAATGAGCCACCATGTGAGGATCTAAGTCTGTCCTCTTCCTGCACGCACATGGCAATCATTTTCTCCATGTCCCACTGTTCTGGCTGCATGTTGTAATTGACAACAAAAGTGTCAAACTCTTTAGGCAGAGAAGCAAAAACCAAATGCATAATGTGCCCAGGCTTGAGCTCAAGATCCATAGGCTTCAGCTGCGCTGCCAAGTTATACATCCTCATGATGTGATCTCTTATGCCAGTCCCTCCGCCATTGTACCTCTCTGTGGCCAGCTGCTTGAACAGCTGGGTAGCATATATCTTTGAGGAACCAGTGAACTGATTCCTTATCTTGTCGAGGTACTCTGAAACGGAGTCACACTCTGCGATCGAGCCCAAAATGGCAGGCTCAATCGTATTCTTTACCAAAGCCATACATTTCTTGTTGGCAGTGGTCCACTGTTTATTCTCAAGGGTGTATGCCAACTCCAGTGGAGCATAGTCCCTCTCCTTTTGCTGCCATGCAGCATCATCATCACCATCAGCCCTCACTGGCTTCTGTGGAGCTTGTGGCTGCGGTGTGGTCAGTACCCAGTCAACTTCTCCACAAACGAAGGAGAACTCAATCTTCTTCCTCCATTCTGTGTAGTTGTTGCCTTTGAGAATGGGTATCTCTTTGAGACACGCCATTAAGTTGAATGATCCTGAAATTCACAATCCATAAATGCGATCATAACGACATTGCATGAGTCATTTCCAACGTTGGTCAAAAAATAAAACATACAACTGTTGATGCAATTTAAAACTATATCACCGTTGGGCAGAAATAGAAATAAAGCATCAAAATAACTTTTTAAATCATGATACAGTT
>NW_014576997.1:2019-3346 GCF_000263155.2 Setaria italica
TGGCCCTGACAATCCCGACCATCAGTACAGATCCGACGACCAGTTGTCATTTCGGCGGAACAAAATCGAGCGACGGCCCGCCCCTGGAAACCCTTGCCCCATTCTTCTTTCGCCCGTTCGCTCTCGCCGCGGCTGCGGCGGCGGCGGGGTCGTCTCTCCCCGCGCCCGGCGATGGCCGGCGGCGGCGGTGGAGGGATGGCCCCGCCGGCGCACAGCCGCGGCAGCCCCCTCCTTCCTTTCTTTTCTAGCCTTCCTCCCTTCCTCCCTCCAAAAACCGAAGGTTCGAGATCCAGATGGAGAAAAGGGGCGGCGCCACCGCGGGTCCCCTCGCCGGCGAGCGCGTCCACCCGAGGGTTGGGCGCGCCGCCGTCGAGCGGTCCTGTGGTGGTGCTTTTGCGCCCTCCCCCGAGCCCCGAGCGGTTGCGCCGGTGGTTCGGGTGGACGTGGTCTCCGGCGAGCCCGAGGCTCGGCCGGCCTTTGCCGCTCGCCGTCGGTGGACGTGCGGCGGTGAAGGCGACGACAGGTAAGTTTCCCGGCGTCGCTCGTTTCTTTAGATCTAGGGTTAGGGTTAGGGTTTCTGTTTCGGTTTCTTTTTCGGTTTCTTTTCCGATCGTCATTCTTTTCTCGATCTACTGCTTTTCCCGATCTAGAATAGCTTCTAGGAGGTGTCTGATACCAATGTTATGCCCTAGCCTAGGATCACTAGAGCACATCTAGTCGGGTTCGAGAGAGAGACATGAGAGACTAGGAGTTCCTGGTGAGTGCCTAGTGTGAGAGAGGGGGAATTGGGGTACCTTCACCCCTAGGGGTGGGAGCAGCGGAGCTGCTGGCCATCGCGGGTTCGGTTGGTGTAGTTCTGCGCAAGGCAGCGATGCGCAGTGTAGTCCGGTCACCGGTGAAGTGGCAGTGGCGCTTCCCGCCGCTGCTGCGCAACCTAGATCGGTAGGTGTGTTGGTGGGGGCGGCTGGCTGCGGCGAACCTCGTGAGCCGAGCCGGGTCCCCCCACCCTGTTTATATAGCGCAGCGCGACAGGGGCCCACTACCCATTGATAGGGTAAGCGCCCCCGATCAGGGCGCAGATCAAGGTCCTGATTGGCCTTTGGGCCAATCGGGAAAGAGATCAATCTAACATAATTATTTCCCTGTGGTAATCTTGGCTAGTAAATGTAAATGGTCAAACATTTGAAAAATATTCAAATTTTCCCGCGCTCCTCAACTCCCCTTCCCCCATCCGCACCACCACATGGCCCCGCACGGTAATTGCTCCGGGTCCTTTTACAAATTAATTTGTATAGAATATTTTGCTACATAAAGTTTGTTATATATT
>NW_014576998.1:0-1343 GCF_000263155.2 Setaria italica
GAGGAAACTGGAGCCATTTGGTCGCCCCAGCTTGGATCAAAGTTCTCTTGGCTGCCCACCAGCTCACTGGGACTGCCCTAGCTTGGTGGGAGAACTACTGCTCTGCCACCCAGGATGCCTCCACTATCACCTGGGATGAGTTCGTGACGGAGTTCCGTCGCTACCATATCCCCGCAGCCACCATGAAGCGCAAGGCGGATGAGTTCCGCGAACTCCGCCAAGGAAACAGATCTGTGGAAGAGTATACCTTTCAGTTCATGGAGCTGGCCCGTTATGCCCCAGATGAGGTGGACAAGGATGAGAAGAAGCAGGACATGTTCAAGAAGGGCTTGAACGTGGAGTTGAGGACCCTGCTCACTCCCCAGATCTACCCCGACTTCAACACCTTGATGAACATGGCCATCTTGACTGAGAGGGCCAAGGCAGAAGAGCGGAGGGACAACAAGCGTCGGTTCCTGGAGGGCAAGGCACACCAACAGGACCGATTCCAGAAGCCAAGGAGTTTCGGTCACCCCTTGCCCAGATCCCAAGCCCCCATGCATTATCGGACCCAGTCCCAAGCATCTGGCTCGCATCAGACCGCTGCCCCATTCAGGAGCCAGAACCCTACCAAGGCCCCACAGAGCAGCGCCAGCCAAGTCACTGGCAATGGTAGGGCATGCTTCAACTGCAGGGAGCCAGGACATTTCATCGCCCAATGCCCCTATGCCAACAAGCCAGCGGCATCAGCCTTCTCCAACTCAGTAGCTGGGCCCAGGGCCGCATTGTCAGGAGCTAACCGTGTGCCAGTCCGCAGCAGCGGCAACCCCAGCAACAACAACAGCCAGCAGATGAGGCCACCCCAGCCGTCATTCGGACGAGCCCGCGTCAACCACATCGGCGCGCAGGAGGCTCGCGAAGCTCAGGGTGTGGTACTCGGTGAGTTTCTAGTCACCTCAGTCTTGGCAATAGTACTTTTTGATTCTGGAGCATCACATTCCTTCATATCCTCAAGTTTTGTGGAAGAACAACATATACCTACAGTACTACTAAAGTTACCCCTATTAACCCGGACTCCTGGGGCCGACATTCAGTGTCGACTAGGTTGTTCTCGGGTAAGGGTCAATTTAAGTGGGGTAGAATTTCTAGCGGATCTAGTAGTACTTAAGTCTAAAGGGATAGATGTGATTCTTGGAATTGACTGGTTGAGCTTGCATGACGGTCACATAGGGTGTGCTGACAAGGTAGTGCATCTGACCAATCGGGATGGTGTGCAAGTGACCTGCCACACCCGAGGAAGTGGTCCAGACCCCATGGTGTTTAGCATGGAAGACCAAGACCATAGAATAGGTCCCGGTAGTGAG
>NW_014576998.1:1768-3225 GCF_000263155.2 Setaria italica
TCACCCGTTATGGTCAATTTGAGTTTACAGTGATGTCCTTTGGATTGACCAATGCGCTGCTTATTTCATGAACATCATGAACAAGGTGTTTATGGACAAGTTAGATAAGTTTGTCGTAGTCTTCATTGACGACATACTTATTTACTCCAAGAGTGTTCAGGAGCATGAACAACACTTACGGGTGGTACTGGAAAAATTGAGAGCCCACCGACTCTATGCTAAATTCAGCAAGTGCAAATTTTGGCTTGAGAAAGTGGCATTCCTTGGCCATATCTTGACCACGGAAGGAGTAGCAGTTGATCCTGAGAAGGTTGAAGCCATCTCCAACTGGCAGCAACCCACCAATGTTAGTGAGATCAGGAGTTTTCTGGGTTTAGCTGGGTATTATCGGAGGTTTATTGAGGGATTCTCCAAGATAGCCCAGCCCATGACAGTGTTGCTCAGGAAGGACAAGAAGTTCACCTGGACCGAGTCATGTGAACGGAGTTTCCAAGAGCTGAAGAAGAGGTTGACGACAGCCCCAGTATTAACCTTACCAGATATCCAGCGAGACTTCGTCATCTACTGTGATGCATCCCGACAAGGATTAGGATGTGTCCTCATGCAGGACGGTAAGGTTGTGGCATATGCTTCCCGACAACTTAAGCCCCATGAGCAGAACTACCCAACCCATGACTTAGAGTTTGCAGCCGTAGTGCATGCCCTCAAGATCTGGAGACATTATCTGATTGGGAATAAGTGCGAAATCTACACCGACCATAAAAGCCTAAAGTACATCTTCACCCAGCCCGATCTGAATTTAAGGCAAAGGCGGTGGTTAGAACTGGTAAAGGACTACAACCTAGAAATCCATTACCACCCCGGCAAAGCTAATGTTGTAGCTGATGCCTTAAGCAGAAAGTCCTATGGACAGCCCGGACCCGAGAATGCCCGTCTACAAGAGGAAATGGCTCGGTTGAATGTGCATGTCATTCCCCAGAATACTAGCCGCAGGCTAAGTGTCCAGCCCACCTTGGAGGATAAAATCCGAGAAGCCCAGGGTTCAGACCAAGACTTAGTAAAAATCCGCAAGCAAACCGGAGAAAATAAAGCCCCGAATTTTAGAGTAGATGACAAGGGAACCTTGTGGTACAAGGATAGAATTTGTGTCCCCAAGGACGGAGAATTCCGGCAGACCATCATGGATGAAGCCCATAACTCAGCATACTCCATTCACCCCGGATCCACCAAGATGTATATGGGCTTAAAGCAGAAATACTGGTGGAACGGAATGAAGGCAGACATAGCTCAGTTTGTCGCTCGTTGTGATACTTGCCAAAGGGTCAAGGCCGAGCACCAGAAGCCAGCAGGCTTACTACAACCCTTGCCTATCCCGGTTTGGAAGTGGGATGAGATCGGCATGGATTTTGTTGTAGGCTTGCCCAGAACTCAAAAGGGAAATGATTCCATATGGGTAA
>NW_014576999.1:0-2773 GCF_000263155.2 Setaria italica
GCCAACAATTTTTTCACCCGGATATGGTTACAACCACGGCGCTTTACCGTAGCTCGCATGAACAATATTTCACTATCTTTTTAGGTCTTCCATTGACTCATGCATATCCATCAATACGCATGTTCAAAGTTTCAGAAGATGGGAGACCTCCCACTCTCGATCCCGCTGCAATAGATGCATATTCAGCAAAAAAATCTGTTGGGGGCAAAAACACAATTGGGCAGTGGTAGAAAAGATAAAAAAGAAAGCAAGATAAGTGTTTGGGGGGGGGGGGGGCGGTGTTGATTAAACTCGTATCTAGCCATTGTAAAACTATTCATCTACGGTCCTCCCTGACTCGGTGCAGCTGAAGGACAACTTGCTCTTTGAATCTCACGACCCAAAGACGTGCTGATGCTGTTTCCCCTTCAAAGACGACTGCATTTCTCATCTTCCAGATTTCCCAAGCGGAAATTAAGAAGATTTCCATAAAGAATGGCAGATGAGAAGCGTCTCTTGCGACCTGACACGATCATGTATATCAACTTGAGTACTCCAGGTTATATGCAAAGTGCTCCAGCACCTTACAGCAAAGGGGCACTAAAAAAAAGAGGTGATCCCTATCTTCGTCGGTGTTGTTGTTGCACAGCACACAGTTAACTCCCGATTGAGTGTTGAAATGCCTTCTTCTGAGAATGTTTTTGGTATTCAATCTGTCCACCCATTAGTAACCCAGGCAAAGAATTTGATTCTTGGGGTGCACTTTGATCTCCAAATCCATCTAAATGTAGAGGGAGTGCTCAAACCAGAGAACGCCAGTTTGTACAGCAGGTTTGAAGTATAAGCTCCATTGCCCCAGATGAATATCCACTGATCCTTTGCCGTGTTGTCATATGAGATTTCAGGCAGTATTGTCTGGAGTTGTAGAAGTTCCACATAGGCTTCCTGGGAAAGGGGGAGGTTAAGAATACTTGCTAGATCAACTGATTCCATGACATCTTTCACTGAGGTTTGGGTGTTCACTGCATGGGAGTATAGATGAGGGAAGTCTTGTGCCAGAACCATTTGGGCCCATTGATCTTCCCAGAAAAGAACCGTGGACCCATCCCCCAATTTACAAGAAGCAACCCCTCTGTAGAGAACATTTAAACGAAGCAGATCCTTCCACCAGAAGGACCCTACTGCATTGCCAGCATGAGGAACTCTATTCTGATAATAAGATGACCATGTTAGTTTGACCCATGGGATTTCTTGCTTTGTATAGAATTTATGAAGATGTTCTAGCAGTAGGGCGTCATTCTGTAGCCTGAGGTTGAGAACACCCAGACATGCTTTGTCCTTTGGCATTTGAATCATTGACCATGCTGCTAAATTCCCAGACTTCTTTGATAGATCATTCCCTCTCCATAGACATTGCTTTCTGGCTCTATCTATATTGTCAATGACTCCTTTGTGGATTTTCAAGGTGCACATGGCATATGTAGTAGAAGGGGTGATAACGGAGTTCACCGTTTCAAGCCTGCCTGAATAGGACAGCAGAGAGGAACACACACTAAGCCGGCGCTCTATCTTATCTATCAGTGGAACAAAGTCCTCAATTCTTGGTTTGGTGGTTCCCATTGGGAGTCCTAGATATGTGAAAGGCATAGAGCCTATCTGACATCCGAAGGTGCTTGCTAATGTCTGTGATTTTTCTGCTGACAAGTTGATTGATATAAGCTGTGATTTATTATAATTCACTTGTAGGCCAGTTGACTATGCAAAAGTATGAAGTAAAGCTTTGAGGCATAGCAGTTGGTTGGCATCAGCCTGCATGATTAGCAGTGTCGTCTGCGTACTGGATAATTGGGAAATCATCATGAGCTCGAGGGAGAGGTGCATGCAATAGACCCAAGTTGAAAGCTTTGTTGACTATGTACTGTAGGAGCTCTGCTGCTAGCACAAAGAGTAATGGAGATAATGGATCTCCCTGTCTAATACCTCTTCGACATTTAAACTTTTTACCTGGCACACCATTCAGAAGTACAGCCGAATGTCCTGATGCAAATAGCAGTTCTATCCACTGAATCCATTTTGTGGGGAAGCCCATAAGTCTCAACCTCAATCATTGCAGAGTGTTCCACTATGTCAAAAGCTTTTGCAAAGTCTAATTTGAGAATGATGATTTCCCTTTTTGATTGGTGGCACTGATGGATATACTCAAAGAGCTCTTTTACGGTAGACAATACTACCGATTGGTAGTATAGAGTATATGTCCTTTTTTAGTATGGGTAAAATTGTAATTAGCACGGTATATATTATTTGGAGAATATGTTTTTTCGCCGGTCATTTTCCCCACACGCTAATCCCCCGCGATCCATTTCCCACGCGGTGCCGGTCTCCCACCGCACGCCGCGCCGCCGGTCTCCCGTCGCGGGCACGGTGCTCCGCCCCCGCCCGCACGCCGCGCCGCCGGTCTCCCATCGTGGGCACGCTGCTCCGGCCCCACCCGCACGCCGCGCCGCCCGCCGTCACGCCGCACCGATCCCTCCCAGACGCCGCCCCGCCCCCTCCCGCACGCAGCGCCGCCCCCTCCCACACGTCGCCTTGCCGGTCGCGCCGCCACGCCCTCGCGCCGCCACGCCTTCGCACCGCCCCGCGCCGTCACCGCTCGGCCATCGCCACCGCCGCCTTACCGGCACCGCCTGCACGCTTCCACGCCCTTCTCCCCACACGCCGCTACTCTCCCACGTCCCACATCTCCAGTACAATTCCAGGAGATCTTATTTTGTAGAAAGCGACCTTTCCAAGAATT
>NW_014577000.1:0-746 GCF_000263155.2 Setaria italica
ATCCATAAGCACGGCCATGGTTGGCATAATGAGGGACTCACACGTTTTACAAATGTGGCCATTTTTGCTTCCGTTCGGGCACATTTGTATCACGATTTGAAGGGGTGAGGCTTTCTGAGTTCCATAGCTCCAATCAAAGCACTTCTGGACTTCTTAGGAACCCAAAAGGTTGAAATTTTTGGAATACATAAGAGCGGCTATGATGGGCATCATGAGGGACTGACACGTATTAGAAAAGAGGCCATTATGGCTTTCGCTCGGGCAGATTTGCATCACGATTTCAAGGGGTGATTCTTTTTCTGTTCCGTAGCTTCTATCGAAGTGCTTCTAGACTTCTTGCCATGCTAGCATGGTGGAATTTTCGGAATCCATAAGCACGGCCATGGTTGGCATAATGAGGGACTCACACGTTTTACAAATGTGGCCATTTTGGCTTCCGTTCGGGCACATTTGTATCACGATTCAAGGGGTGATGCTGTCTGAGTTCCATAGCTCCAATCAAAGCGCTTCTGGACTTATTAGGAACCCAAAAAGGTTGAAATTTTTGGGAATACATAAGAGCGGCTATGATGGGCATCATGAGGGACTGACACGTATTAGAAAAGAGGCCATTATGGCTTCCGCTCGGGCCAGATTTGCATCACGATTTCAAGGGGTGATGCTTTTTCTGTTCCGTAGCTCCTATCGGAGTGCTTCTAGACTTCTTGCCATGCTAGCATGATGGAATTTTTGGAATCCATAAGCAC
>NW_014577000.1:1306-2283 GCF_000263155.2 Setaria italica
TGATGGGCATCATGAGGGACTGACACGTATTAGAAAAGAGGCCATTATGGCTTCCGCTCGGGCAGATTTGCATCACGATTTCAATGGGTGATGCTTTTTCAGTTCCGTAGCTTCGATCGGAGTGCTTCTAGACTTCTTGGCATGCGACCATGATGGAATTTTTGGAATCCATAAGCACGGCCATGGTTGGCATAATGAGGGACTCACACGTTTTACAAATGTTGCCATTTTGGCTTCCGTTCGGGCATATTTGTATCACGATTTCAAGGGGTGATGCTTTCTGAGTTCCATAGCTCCAATCAAAGCGCTTCTGGACTTCTTAGGAACCCAAAAGGTTGAAATTTTTGGAATACATAAGAGCGGCTATGATGGGCATCATGAGGGACTGACACGTATTAGAAAAGAGGCCATTATGGCTTCCGCTCGGGCAGATTTGCATCACGATTTCAAGGGGTGATTCTTTTTCAGTTCCGTAGCTTCGATCGGAGTGCTTCTAGACTTCTTGCCATGCGAGCATGATGGAATTTTCAGAATCCATAAGCACGGCCATGGTTGGCATAATGAGGGACTCACACGTTTTACAAATGTGGCCATTTTGGCTTCTGTTCGGGGACATTTGTATCACGATTTCAAGGGGTGATGCTTTCTGAGTTCCATAGCTCCAATCAAAGCGCTTCTGGACTTCTTAGGAACCCAAAAGGTTGAAATTTTTGGAATACATAAGAGCGGCTATGATGGGCATCATGAGGGACTGACACGTATTAGAAAAGAGGCCATTATGGCTTCCGCTCGGGAAGATTTGCATCACGACTTCAAAGGGTGATGCTTTTTCAGTTCCGTAGCTTCGATCGGAGTGCTTCTAGACTTCTGCCATGCTAGCATGATGGAATTTTTGGAATTCATAAGCACGGCCATGGTTGGCATAATGAGGACTCACACGTTTTAAGAAATGTGGGCATTTTGGCTTCCGTTCGGGC
>NW_014577000.1:3764-4776 GCF_000263155.2 Setaria italica
CATTATGGCTTCCGCTTGGGCAGATTTGCATCACGATTTCAAGGGGTGGTGCTTTTTCAGTTCCGTAGCTCCTATCAGAGTGCTTCTAGACTTCTTGCCATGCTAGCATGATGGAATTTTTGGAATCCATAAGCACAGCCCATGGTTGGCATAATGAGGGACTCACACATTTTAGAAATGTGGCCATTTTGGCTTCCGTTCGGGCACATTTGTATCACGATTTCAAGGGGTGCTGCTTTCTGAGTTCCATAGCTCCAATCAAAGCGCTTCTGGACTTCTTAGGAACCCAAAAGGTTGAAATTTTTGGAATACATAAAAGCGGCTATGATGGGTATCATGAGGGACTGACATGTATTAGAAAAGAGGCCATTATGGTTTCCGCTCGGGCAGATTTGCATCACGATTTCAAGGGTTGATGCTTTTTCAGTTCCGTAGCTTCGATCGGAGTGCTTCTAGACTTCTTGCCATGCTAGCATGATGGAATTTTTGGAATCCATAAGCACGGCCATGGTTGGCATAATGAGGGACTCACACGTTTTACAAATGTGGCCATTTTGGCTTCCATTCAGGCACATTTGTATCACGATTTCAAGGGGTGATGCTTTCTGAGTTCCATAGCTCCAATCAAAGCTCTTCTGGACTTCTTAGGAACCCAAAAGGTGGAAATTTTTGGAATACATAAGAGCAGCTATGATGGGCATCATGAGGGACTGACACGTATTAGAAAAGAGGCCATTATGGCTTCCGCTTGGGTAGATTTGCATCACGATTTCAAGGGGTGGTGCTTTTTCTGTTCCGTAGCTCCTATCGGAGTGCTTCTAGACTTCTTGCCATGCTAGCATGATGGAATTTTTGGAATCCATAAGCACAGCCATGGTTGGCATAATGAGGGACTCACACATTTTAGAAATGTGGCCATTTTGGCTTCCGTTCGGGCACATTTGTATCACGATTTCAAGGGGTGCTGCTTTCTGAGTTCCATAGCTCCAATCAAAGCGCTTCTGGACTCTAG
>NW_014577001.1:0-682 GCF_000263155.2 Setaria italica
CTGCAGGGAGGAAGATTTGTCCATGCCGTCATGCAATCTTCCTAATTATACCCTAGAACATGTTTGGGAGTGTTTTTGAGCATTCGGTTCCGGAACGAAAAGTGATGCAAAACGGGTGCATTTCGGCACCCGAATGCACTTTCTCCGTGTAGCGAAAATCGGGTGGATTTTTTCGCAACGAACGCATGCAATCTTCCTAATTATACCCTAGAACATGTTTGGGAGTGTTTTTGAGCATTCGGTTCCGGAACGAAAAATGATGCAAAACGGGTGCATTTCGGCACCCGAATGCACTTTCTCCGTGTAGCGAAAATCGGGTGGATTTTTTCGCAACGAACGCATGCAATCTTCCTAATTATACCCTAGAACATGTTTGGGAGTGTTTTGAGCATTCGGTTCCCGAACGAAAAATGATGCAAAACGGGTGCATTTCGGCACCCGAATGCACTTTCTCCGTGTAGCGAAACTCGGGTGGATTTTTTCGCAACGAACACATGCCATCTTCCTAATTATACCCTAAAACATGTTTGGGAGTGTTTTGAGCATTCCGTTCCCGAACGAAAAATGATGCAATACAGGTGCATTTCTGCGCCCGAATGCACTTTTTCCGTGTAGACCAAATCGGGTGCATATTTTTCGCACCGAACGCATGCCATGTTCCTAATTATACCCTAGAACATGT
>NW_014577001.1:1350-2690 GCF_000263155.2 Setaria italica
CGGGTGCATTTCGGCACCCGAATGCACTTTTTCCGTGTAGCCCAAATCGGGTGCATTTTTTCGCAACGAACGCATGCAATGTTCCTAATTATACCCTAGAACATGTTTGGGAGTGTTTTTGAGCATTCGGTTCCGGAACGAAAAATGATGCAAAACGGGTGCATTTCGGCACCCGAATGCACTTTTTCCGTGTAGCCCAAATCGGGTGCATTTTTTCGCAACGAACGCATGCAATGTTCCTAATTATACCCTAGAACATGTTTGGGAGTGTTTTTGAGCATTCGGTTCCGGAACGAAAAATGATGCAAAACGGGTGCATTTCGGCACCCGAATGCACTTTCTCCGTGTAGCGAAACTCGGGTGGATTTTTTCGCAACGAACGCATGCAGTCTTCCTAATTATACCCTAGAACATGTTTGGGAGTGTTTTTGAGCATTCGGTTCCGGAACGAAAAATGATGCAAAACGGGTGCATTTCGGCACCCGAATGCACTTTTTCCGTATAGCCCAAATCGGGTGGATTTTTTCGCAACGAACGCATGCAATCTTCCTAATTATACCCTAGACATGTTTGGGAGTGTTTTTGAGCATTCGGTTCCGGAACGAAAAATGATGCAAAACGGGTGCATTTCGGCACCCGAATGCACTATTTCCGTTTAGCCCAAATCGGGTGCATTTTTTCGCAACGAACGCATGCAATGTTCCTAATTATACCCTAGAACATGTTTGGGAGTGTTTTTGAGCATTCGGTTCCGGAACGAAAAATGATGCAAAACGGGTGCATTTCGGCACCCGAATGCACTTTTTCCGTATAGCCCAAATCGGGTGGATTTTTTCGCAACGAACGCATGCAATCTTTCTAATTATACCCTAGAACATGTTTGGGAGTGTTTTTGAGCATTCGGTTCCGGAACGAAAAATGATACAAAACGTGTGCATTTCGGCACCCGAATGCACTTTCTCCGTGTAGCGAAAATTGGGTGGATTTTTTCGCAACGAACGCATGCAATGTTCCTAATTATACCCTAGAACATGTTTGGGAGTGTTTTTGAGCATTCGGTTCCGGAACGAAAAATGATGCAAAACGGGTGCATTTCGGCACCCGAATGCACTTTTTCGGTATAGCCCAAATCGGGTGGATTTTTTCGCAACGAACGCATGCAATCTTCCTAATTATACCCTAGAACATGTTTGGGAGTGTTTTTGAGCATTCAGTTCCGGAACGAAAAATGATGGAAAACGGGTGCATTTCGGCACCCGAATGCACTGATGAGGACATCACATGCTCGGATACAACCATATTGGCGCTCTTTTGACTCCAAGGTGAAAGCATTTCTTTAT
>NW_014577001.1:4334-5034 GCF_000263155.2 Setaria italica
AGGTATTAATAAGGATTAGAGCCGCCACGAACAGATTGGGTTTTGTTTTGATGTAAGTTTAGCCCATTGCTACTTCCTTGTAGACGCGTGTGTCGACTAGACCATCCGTTCTACTCGATTCGGAATCCCAACTTTGTGATTTCAGATTGGTTTCCATCTCCATATTTGCAATTGAGTTGCTTGTTCTACTTGTTCTTGCTTGTTCTTCGATTGCTTGCAGGACGAGTGCCCTAGTGGCCGGGTGACGCGCTCCACAAGATCGCGGCAGCCATTGGAGGTGGTGTATCGGTTGCTAAGGCGCAGCTTGGAAGGCTGTAGTCGGGCCGTGAACGTCGTCTCCATCCAACAATCGAGTTATCCACGCCTCTCTCATCGAAAGATCGGGAATCAACCCTAGCGGGTTCATATTAGTTGGTATCAGAGCAAGGTTTATCGGTGAGAGACTTCTAGTCCTTTGCTGTTTTTAATTTCCCATAGTCCAGAAAAAGCCAAAAAAAAATAGTAGATTAGTTTACCCGCAATCCTATAAACCCTTTATTGGCGTCTTTTGACTCCAAGGTGAAGCAATTCTTTATCATAATTATATGTGATACATTTGATGAATTGATGCTGCACCATGATGTGTATTCGTTGTCAATTTCAGATATACATACATGGATCAAAAATAGTGTTAAACACACATGGAAGGCATGGAGGACCA
>NW_014577002.1:0-2720 GCF_000263155.2 Setaria italica
GGTGTCCTCACTCCAGGCCCGAACCCCCGGGCGCTTTATCGAGGGCACGTAGGCTTTTGCACGAAAAGGTCATGCTCCGTGATGATATAAATAAAGTGTCACATGGTTCGACCGAGATACAACATTCAAGCCACTCAGTTCCTGGATGCATCTGCATGGAGTTATACACACACAAGCAATTATTCAGTATGTCCTGTCCAGTTCTTGTCCGACCAGCCTCCACTTATGTAATGGATTTTGTAAATAGTCTATGTTTAATACTTCTAATTAGTATCTAAATATTGATGTGACGGGTACTAAAAATAAACAGAAGAAACCAAACAAGGCCTCAATCTCGGTGAACCGTACCCGGCACTTTATTGTTGTTCCACCAGCATTCTTCTCCCTATGTCATCCTTCCGCCACATCCTCCTGGTACTGTGGATGGCACTAAGGGATACTTCCTCATCCAAAATTATAAAATTATAAGTCATTTTGATTTTAAGTGCACGTGCGGCACATACGTGTCTAAAGTAAAAGTAAATAAGAATCTATATTCATAAAACCTCCTAGACACCAAAGAGCTGGCCCAAGAGAATTCTGGCATCCCTGTAAATTGGAAACCCTACTATATTCGGGTTCGGGCCAAATTGCATGGCCCACAGGCTGTAATCAACTCAGCCCACCAGAGGTGAGCCACAATGTGGAAGTCTCAACCCAACCTTGCATTTTGTTTCCAACTTTATCATGTCACATAAGAAAATGCGTTGAATTTCAGGAAATAAAATGATTTTTCAGAAAAAATAAAAGGAAAAATTCTATTGTGCCTTAAAATCAAGTCCAAGGAATTTTTCATAAGGAAGCTTTTTTATAAAGAATAAGAGCTACTCCAAGAGCTCCCTTAAATTACCCCTAAACCCTTAATTAGGGGGAAATAGGAAAAAAAGTTGCTCCAACAAATCCCTCAAACCTTCCGCAAATTTGTGTCCACCCGCATCCGGAGCTATTCCACCCACAAATTTGCGCGGTGCTCCTCCTCCCCAATCCACCTGTGCGGGCCTGTGACTGCCATTCGCATCTTTTTTTCGCGCGCGCTAGGCCTTCCTCGGCAGCGGCAGTGACGGCGCTAGCCTTTCCTAAGCGGCAGTGTCCCGAGCGGCAGTGGTGGCGGCAGCTCTTTTCCCGAGCAGCGGCTCCTTTCCCGGATGTCACTGCGGTACGAGCACCTCGACGCTGTGGATGAAGCCTTCACCCACCCAGAGAGCCTCGAGTGTGTGTGCAAGGTGAATGCCATGGCGGACATGTACTGGGACCTGTACGTCGGCGACGGGCCTGAGCGCGACCTGCCAGGCAACTGCTCACCTACCCCGTCGGGGTCACCGCCGATGGCGCCATCACGCAGCTGCTGGGGATGGAGTTCTTCCCGGACACCCAGGCGTGGGTGCTCGGCACCAAGTTCGACTACCTCCCACCCATCCTCACCGCACAGGCTGGTTTTCTACTCTAAACTACTGCACTGCTCATCTTCTTCTTTGTTTAGCTTTGCTTTGGAGATTTTGCTGATTGTTATTTTTGGAATAAGGACACGGTACTAGTTTCTTGATTTGTTTTAGAAAATAAATAATGGACTGATGATGATTTTAGGTGTGTTGATCTGTTGGATTAAGGTGTGCTGTACATTTGAACCATTTCAGAGCTATTTTTCATAGTTTTCAGTTCTTAGCCATTTCTTGCTAGATCCCGTTTCTGAACATTTTGTTCCCCATCATCATGTCCAAAGTTGCCTGTTTCTGAACAAAATTAGCCATTCAGAATTGTTTAGAAATCATGAGCAACCTGATCGTGATGCAACTATGTATTTCAGTAGAGGATGAGCTCCACGGCAGCAACCTGATCGTGATGCTAGCGACCTGATCTGGAAGCGTCAAGCTCGACGGCAGTGGGGAGTTGGACGTGGCGCCGTCAAAAATATCTTCGGCGACGTGAGCTCCTAGTGGCGCCGCTAGAGATCGCGAGGGGGAGGTGGGCAGGTGAGCAGCCCAACTAATGACCCAATAGGATGACGTGGCCTGCTTTGAAATACTGGGGGACTAGTTTTTAGTGTTTTGCTGCGAGCTGATATGTTTTCGGGAGGAAAACTTTTTAGCATAGCCCCCAATACCTCATTTTGGGGAAGAAATTTTTAAGGAACTCTTAGAGTTGCTCTAAGAAAGCTTTAATTCGTTACAAAACAAGGAAGATAGATGTTGGAGTTTTAGTAGATCATACGAACGGAGCCGTTGTTGATTTAGGCCTATTTGGATACTCGCTGCTAAAGTTTAGCACCTATCACATCGGATGTTTGAATGCTAATTAGAAGTATTAAACATAGGCTAATTACAAAACTAATTGCATAGATGGAGTCTAATTCGCGAGACAAATCTATTAAGCCTAATTAGTCCATAATTTGACAATATGGTGCTACAGTCACAAGTAGAGAATTGACTTTCGATCCACCCCTTTTATCCCGGTTTAAAAGTGGCCCGGGACAAAAGGGGGTGCGCCGGGGTGCGGGAATTTGGAGGGGAGCATTAGTCCCGGTTGGTAATTGCAACCGGGACTAAAGGCCCCCCTTTAGTCCCGGTTGCAACGGCTAGCGGGGGGGCGTCGGTGGCGGGACCCTTTTATCCCAGTTGGAGGATCCAACCGGGATAAAAGGGACACCCTTTTATCCCGGTTGGAGGCACCAACCAGGATAAAAG
>NW_014577003.1:0-624 GCF_000263155.2 Setaria italica
GCGCGGGGTGTATCCGGAGGCACTCGAGTATGACGGCGCGGAGGTACGGCGGCGTGGTCCGGAGGTGGTGCTCCTCCTGCCCGGCGACCTGGCGGTGTACCTTCTCCTGGACCTCCGGCCGGGCGACGAGATGGGCCAGCACCCACTCGACGGAGCACGCGACCGTCTCGGCGCCTGCGAGGATGAACTCCCACACCATGGGGGCCATCTCATCGTCTGTGAGCAGGCGGCCGCTCCGATCGCCGCCGGCGGCGTCGTCAGCGGGGACTCGGAGGACGAAGAGCGAGTCGACGTACGGGGTGACGCTACCGCCGCCGCCGCCGCCACATCCCCGTTCCGTCCACCGACGCCTGGCTGCAATGATGAGAGTGATCATAAGGTAAGATAGCCGGTTGAACGCGGCGTCTAGGCGTAGCCACCGCCTCCGGTACAAAACCCTCGGCAGCCTCGTGGCTTCCACGGCCTTGGTTCCGGCGTAGGCGAACAGGAACTCCATCTGCGCGCGGTCTATGGCGCGCACGTCGTGCTCATCGACGGCGCCTTCACCGAAACACAGGCGCGCCATCAGCGTGTAGATCGCGTGGTGGAGGCCGTCGCGAACGACCTCCTGGCCGCCAGCGTCTC
>NW_014577003.1:911-1738 GCF_000263155.2 Setaria italica
GTGTATGGAGCATGCCTAGTGCTTCGCAGTAAGATGCCGACGAAGACGATGGTGGCCAGGGCGATCCAGAGCAGCTGCAGTGTTTCCATGTTTGGTATCTGCCGTAGGAGCTGGATAGAACGAGTGATGTGCTTGGATGCATCTATATATAGTTAGTCATAAGGAGTGCTCTCGATCGGTACTAAGGGTCTGTTTGGTAGAGCTCCAATTCTGAAAAAATAGCTCCAAGTCCATAGATCCAGCTAGCTCCATCATAGAGCTGCTCACCGTTGATCTGAGATCTCAAAAAGCGTTTGGTACAGCTCCACTCTTGTCTTTATCTCACTAGCAATTTGGGCCCATTCATCAGAATAAAAAAAAAAAAAACGTCTTCTTCCTCGCAGCGCCGGGTGCGACCTCGCACGGGCGCTGTGTCACAGCAAGTGTGGCCTTGCGCGTGCGGTTGAGGCATGGCCTCACTGGCGGCCAGGCGGCCGGGTGTGGCCTCGCCGGGGCACTGCGTCAGGGCGCCAGCTAGCCATGCGGGTGGGGCTTCGGTGGGCGGTCGGGGTGGGGCCACGGCAGCGCGAGCAGAGAAGGACGACGACGCTAGTAGAGGAAGGACGGCGGCGTTTCGCACGGAGAAGAAGAAAGCTACGAAGAAATAGAACGAACCGGTCATTTTCCACTAACAAGTGGCAATGGTTGGTAATTTCCTCCAACTCCACCAAATTTGATTTCGTGGAGCACCCCCTGAGTGCTCCACCAAATCCATGGATCTGGGGTAGATCCACCGCTTTCGTGAGCAGTGGTGAGTTGCTGGATCTAAAACCGTTTGGCTGGAAAAA
>NW_014577003.1:1965-3200 GCF_000263155.2 Setaria italica
ATCGGCCCAATGATGCTACAGTCGAGGATCGGCCCGATTGGTCCTTGGAGTTTCGCCTCGCCCGACCCCTGAGGTTTGGGATTGGACGCGCCCGACCCTCCAAGGGAGGATCTTCGCCTCGCCCGACCCCTGAGGTTTGGGGTCGGACGCGCCCGACCCTCTAGGGGAGGATCTCCGCCTTGCCCGACCCATGAGTATTGGGATCGGACGCGCCCGACCCTCCAGGGGAGGATCTCTGCCTCGCCCGACCCCTAAGGTTTGGGATCGGACGCGCCTGACCCTCCAGGGGAGGATCTCCGCCTCACCCGACCTTAGTTCCCAGGGTCGGAATGGATCTGACCCCTCGACATGTAGGTCCTGATCGGTTACCCCCTTGCCAAAGAAGTGATCGGCCGATTAGGAGATTGGAATAGTTGGGCCGATGTGGGCTTAAAAAGGATTATGAAGGTGAAGAGGGGGTCAGCCCATGAAGCGCGTGATAATAGTATGAATCGTACTTGTAAATATTCGTTTTCTATTTAAATTTAGGGATAGAGTTCTAGTCGGATAAGAAGTCGTTTGTACAGGGCTATAAATAGCCACCCTTGTAGATCTGTAATCATCATCAACTCAATACAACAAACTACTATTTCCTCGTACTTACTTTCAAGCAGGCGACTTCGCCAATACTTTTCCCTTTTTCACGAGTTCGTACGGGTTGGCGGGGCTGCATCAACTTGACCTCCGGCTGATCTTGTAAGTTCCGCTTATCGAGTAAATTCTAAGCTTTAACTTCGGGCGCATCGCTGTCATTTCGTTTAGATTTATTCATCAGTTATCGATATTTACTAGAATTCTAGGTGTTACCCGTTGTTCTAGTTTTATCACCAGTTATCCAGCTAGGAATCAGTAATTTCGGCTTTTCTTGTACTTCGCTGTTTAATCTACCTATTTCATGCATAGCTGATCAGATCTGTTCCTAGTGTTGCTACTGTAGCGTTGTTTAGATTACTCTAGTAGTTTTCTCTATAAATGTTGCCTGGTAATCGGTTGCATCATAGCCGATTCCTTTATTACTGCGAATCGGCCGAATCGCTCATAAGCTTTCTCAAGATCGGAACCTTAGCCGATCGCAACCTCTGGGAACTGACACGTTTATTTCCTTGCCAATCAACAGGCTAGATTTTGACACGAGTAAAATCAGCGTTAGAGGTGGAAGAAATTAGGAGATGCGGCGAGATACAAGGGCGACGATG
>NW_014577004.1:0-2560 GCF_000263155.2 Setaria italica
TATGATAACCCAATATGTTACCCGGCAGTCTGGGCTCCCAACTTTGGCATTGTGCAAAAAGAAGATTCCCCATCACATCAAACTTGCGGTCCATGCATGGAGTACTAAATGTAGACGAAATTAAAAACTAATTGCACAGTTTTGTTGTACTTTGCAAGACGAATCTTTTGAGCCTAATTAGTCAATGTTTGGACAATAATTTACAAATACAAACGAAACGCTACAGTGTGCTACAGTGCTGGCACAGTAATTTGGACGCTCCAAATTTTGGCAACTAAACGAGGCTTCGTGCTCGAGGGCTCCTTGTTACATGTGCCAGTGTCCTAGACTCCTAGTAGGTCGTAGTAGGTCATATGCCTACTTCCATAAGAAGCGACCCACTTTTTCATCGGTTCAGTTCAATGCACTGCCACACTACCACCTTAGATACACTTTTTGTTAAAAGAAAAATATACCTTACATACTCTCGGATCGAAGATATGGGTACACTTTTTTTTAAAGAAAAGCATACCTTAGATACTCTCTGATTGAAAATCCAAGTACTATATAATCTATCAGATAACACTTTTACTATCAATTCTAAAAAGATATACTACTTTAAATAAGGAAAGTTGTATATTATAAAAATATATTCATTCACAAGGAAGCTTCAAATACTGATCTCATGTTGTCAAGGTATACTAAATTTTAGATATTACTAAAGCCATTCTCAATGCAAGTTTCATGAAGGTTTCAAACTCATTAAATAACATGCCATGCATGGCATAAAATTTATGAAGGGAGAAAGAGGAGTTGGGTTTCACGAGGATGAAACCCTATGCACGCAGTTACCAAAACTTTGAACTATGATGAAACCTGAAACCCCATTAAGAATAATTTATTTTATCTCCATAACTTTTGTCGATCATGTGCGACCATGACTAGTATGCCACTATTTAATTTAGTTAAGCATATTTAATTTCAACACCATACAACAATTAAATACTATGAATAGCCGTGCAAGGGGGCTACCTTTGTTTTCACCTCGCGCTGCTCGCTGCTCGCATGTATTTGGTGAATTACTCTTTTCCTTTTCTGTTCAAATGGACGAGATCTTTCATTTACCTTGCGTATCCAGCTCGAAAAAAAAATCCATGAAGGGAACAGGAACATGGTGTTGCTTTCTCTTATCTAATCTGTTTCTTTACCTCTCAAAAGAAATGACAAAAATATGCATTCTCTAGTCAGACCTCCTATAAATATCACAACCAGCAAATGTCAACCCCGAAGGAGAATTCGCTTAAGTTAGCAACCTTATCATTCTGTTCATCTATTCACAGGCTACAACCTCTACAAAATCCCAAACAAGTCATGAAGTCAACCACAAACAATCCTCGCAAGCAGGAATTAACAGAATCAATCACCACCACCACCTGTGCGGCTATGCCATCGGCCATCTATCATCAGCAACACCGGCGGCGTCACCGTCACCGTCACCCCCCGCCATCGTGGACAGCAGAAACCACCCTTCCCTCCAGAGCTCCGGACCCTTCTCCCCTTTTCCCTTCTCCGCGCTTCGCTCCTCTTCGCCCCTCGCCGACTATTTAAACCCGCGCTTCTTCTCCCGTCGGCTTCCGGTGAGAGGAAACCATTTTTTAACCGCAGCGGGAGACCCACACACCCAAAGCCGAGCAGGGGGAGCTCGATCAAAAAGCTTCTAGGGAGTCGGGCGGAGTGCTCCAATGGCGTCGTCCCACATCATTCTGCCCAAGGAGGAGGAGGAGGAGGCGGCGGCGGAGGCCGGGCTGGGAGTAGCGGTGGAGGCGGACCACGACTCCCCGGCGCAGCGGCCGTACCAGGAGCCCGCGCCCGGGAAGGCGGCGCTGCCGTTCTCGGCGACGTGCGTCCGGATCTCCCGCGACTCGTACCCGAACCTCCGCGCGCTCCGCAACGCCTCGGCCTTGGACCTCCATGACGACGACGCCGCCTTCGTCAAGCTCGAGGAGGGCGACTATGGATACGTGCTCGACGACGTCCCGCACCTCACCGACTACCTACCCGACCTCCCCGTGAGCGCCGCAGCCTCCCTACCGTCTCTCTGCTTGCTCCGTTGCCTGATCTGTTGTTCCTGGGTGAAAATTGCTACTATGATGTTTTCAAAAAAAAAAAATTGCTGCTATGAATCGCAACGATGCGTGTGATGGGATCGTTTTGGGCTCGAGGATCTCAGTTCGAGTAGCTTTGGTGCCATTTTAAAAGTTATTAGGTGAAGTTTTGTTTGCTACCCGGCGGTTTTATTTGGAAATATATGGGGAATTGGTCGGTCGAGGAGGCATTTTCGGATGCTTGGCGCTTTTGCGACTCTTGCCAGCGTGCATACAGCTCGTTTAGCTGGATGTGATCTAATAGAAATGCAATATTACTTGTCGATTCCTATCAGAATTGAGGCTGTCGTGGATCTTATGCGCCCCTTGCGTCTGTGACTGTGTTCGTATGTGACGTTTCTTAGATGTCTTGTTTACATGCTTCTGGAAGGAATTACTTGTATTAGTTGACACCCTGTCATTGCTGTTGTAAATCA
>NW_014577005.1:0-2511 GCF_000263155.2 Setaria italica
GCCAAGATCCACGGCGCCAAGGCTTGGCGCCAACATGGATGGCGCCAAGCCCCCGCCACGTTGGCATCCGCGTCAGCAGCTGCGCATGGACCTTGGCACTAGGGTGGCTGGCGTCGAGACGTGTAAGCTTGGCGCCAGCGTGGATGGCGCCAAGCTAAGGGTCCATTTTTGAAATTAGTTCCGCTAGGAGCATATTTGTGAGAATCTTTCGCAAAAAAGTTAAAAACCAAAAAAGTCGGAGAGAGAGGACGCCTGTTTACTGTGGAGCCTACCTGGGGATGTGCGGCTGGCCCCGTCGTGTGACAGAAAAGAATGCAGGCCAGGATTCCCCGGACTGGCCCCTAGGCCCCTCCCTGACGAGCGAGCGAGGCAGGAGTAGAAGCAAGCAGGTGAATGGCCAATCCAACTGCATGCCTTCTCCTGTGATCTGATTTGTACTCTCCCACGGTGCTCTGCTCCCATGTCCGAAGCTTGGCCATGGCTGCCGCCGCCTTCCACTCTCTTCTCCGGAACCGGCCCATCCATCCGAACCAAGGGCGCGTTTGGAATAGACCATCATGTGCCCTGCCAATCCATTGGCCGGCCAAATTTTGGCGGCCGCCCTGGAATCAGCCACGCAGGGCAGCGAAAATGAACTGTGCAGTTACTCTGGGCGTTCGGGTTACCCGAATAATTCGGGTCGGGTAGTTCATGTTTTAGGAAATTTGGTAATGAACAGTATTACCCGATAACAACTCAAAAAATTAGCGCTCGTGTTTTCGGGTACCGCAATTTCGGGTTCGGGTTCGGGTATACCCAATATACCCGAAAGTATAAAATCACACACACCAAGTCAGCAACCATCACAAAATTTGAGGTCGACGTGCGGGGACGGAGAGCCGGCGTTGATGAGGTCGCTCCGCGTCACACCGTCGAGCGTCGACGCCCCTTCGGCCTTCGCGGCTTCGCCCACGCCCCTTCACCGCTTCGGCCTCCGGTGCTTCCGCCTCCGGCCTCCGAGCTCTGGCGCTCCGACTCCGACAAGGCTGCGGTAGCCACTGGCGGCCTGGCGCCCTAGCGGCGGAGATGCGGAGCGGCGGAGTGGGCAAGTGGCGGCTAGGTTTTGGACGAGTCGCGGAGCAGACGAGCGGCGGGTGACCGAATGACTGAATGAGGATCGGCTGGACCGCTGGATTGAGCAGTTGAGGCGTTGCGCCTGCCACTGTTGCCTGTTGGGCCGGGCTGGGGGGATGTTTGGAGTTTGGACAAATGGACATTTTGGATAGTTCGGATACCAGGTACATTTACCCGAATTACCCAAATTAAAATCAGGTGATACGAGTTGCTATCCGAACTAAATATCGAGCACTGCGAGTTCAGATTTTTCGGATCCGGATCCGGATAGTTTAGGTTCGGGTAACAGGTAGCGGATAATTTGCCCAGAGTTACGGCGCAGCGGGCAGGCGAGCTGGGTGCGGCCAAATCATGGCCTTAATCCAATCGGCAAGCTCGCCTGCAGTCCACGGCCAATATTTGGCCTGGCCGACGCGGGCTTCCACCCAAACGAGCCCCAAGAACCAGCGGGTATCAGATCAGCAGCAGCTACCTACTACCATGATGGACGAGACTGAGGGGGTGTTCGGATGCACCTCACTAAAATTTATCACCTGCCATATCACCTGCCATATCGGATATTTGAATGCTAATTAGGAATAATAAACATAGACTAATTACAAAACTAATTGCATAGATGGAGTCTAATTCGCGAGATGAATCTATTAAGCCTAATTAGTCCATGATTTGATAATGTGGTGCTATAGTAACTATTTACTAATGATGGATTAATTAGGCTTAATAGGTTCGTCTCGCGAATTAGCATAGGATTGTGCAATTAGTTTTATAATTAGCTCATATTTAATTCTCATAATAAACAACATCTGAAATAGAGAGAGAGGGCTGCGTGCTGCATCCCCCGTTCGAGTTCTCTCTCCTCTCTGTGGTGTTGTGGAAGTGGAACGTCTCTTTTCATCGCCACACCCCGACCACCCAACCGATGCGAACAAAAAGAGTGTACTAGGGTGCAGCTTTTCTGTTTGGTTGGTCTATCCCTGCCGAAAGTTCCCTAATCCCCAGGCTCCATCTGGAGAGTGATAGTTTTTCTTTTCCTTTTTCTAATTGATTGATCATGTATGTGTTTGATCGTTGAGCTAATGTTGGAGGCTAATTAGAGGGACTAAATATGAATTAATTATAAAATTAATTACGGAAGCCCTAGGCTAATTTACAAGACGAATCTATTAAACCTAATTAATCCATCATTAGCAAATGGTTACTGTAGCACAACATTATCAAATCATGGACTAATTAGACTTAATAGATTCATCTCGCGAATTAGCCTTCATCTGTACAATTAGTTTTGTAATTACCTTATATTTAATACTCTTAGTGGGTGTTTGGAAACACCCAAGTTTAGTACCTGGTCACATCGGATGTTGATACTAAGGGGGTGTTTGGTACTCTGACTTATTTTTA
>NW_014577006.1:0-2504 GCF_000263155.2 Setaria italica
TGACATAGGCTACGACAGAAATGGTGCAGAAATCATGTGAATCTCTAGGAGTTTGAGGTCGCCGTATTCTCTCCACGCGACTCCATATCGCATGTTTCGGTACTGATTAAGAGTGGAATGACGTAGACTATTCCAAAACCCAGGACACAAGTGGAGGGGCAACGCTGAGATGAATCTATTCCCCGAATTATTAGTTCCATGATTTGACCATACGATGCTACAGTAAATATGTGCTAATCATGGATTAATTAGGCTTCATAAATTTATCTCGCGAATCAGCCTTCATTTATGCAATTGATTTTGTAATTAACCTATTTTTAATACTCCTAATTAGTATCTAAACATTCGATATGAGTCAGTGGAAGAAAACGGGACCTTAAACTCAAAAAATTGACCTAAAACCTAACCCAATCTATAAAACCCTACCTCAACGTGTCTAGTTCGGACCAACCATTTCAACCTGATATCACACTCAGCCCGGGCCACCGTGTGAAGAATCTTTTGAACTCCACAAGACCTTTGATCATGTTTAGTATTTAGACACACGCTTTGTCTCCCGCGATGCATGTGCGACTGTGACCACCCAGCTCCACTGACCACCCAGCTCCGGTGGAGAGACAGGGTTTGGTTCCAAAGGAACTAAATTTTAGTTCCTATCACATCGAATATTTAGATATTAATTAAGAGTATTAAAAATAGGTTAATTACAAAATCAATTGCATAAATGAAGGCTGATTCGCGAGATAAATTTATGAAGCCTAATTAATCCATGATTAGCACATATTTACTGTAGCATCGTATGGTCAAATCATGAACTAATTATACATGGCAGCATGACAAATATAGGATGGAAATAAAGAGGGGCTATCTACTATATACCTAAGTATTATTTCTCCCTCCCACACTCGAAATTTTGGACCATTGGATCAAAAACGGATGGATAAGATCTAAGAGGACCTCCTCTTATCTTCTATCCTAGACCGTTCCTATCCTCTCTCGACGATTCCTCCCGAGTCCCCTAGTCCGCTATCCCGATGCTGCCACCACCCACCGCCCTCAGCCTCGTTGGCGCCGGCAAGGCCCTCCCTCCGCCCTTCCGCAGCCCAATCAGGGTTCCTCCACTACCCCGGTGGGCGGCGCCCCCGCCGCCCTGCCTCGCCGCCGTCTCGACCGCCACCACCGCTCGCTGCCCTGCCGTCCCAAAACTTTCTCTAGGTCTGCCAGAGATAGGTACACCCCCAACCCCGAACCCTAAAAGCTCGTCGGAGCTAGAGAAGAAGGGAGATACAGAGGGAAGAAAAATTTGAGTGTGGGGAGCTAAAAAAATACTCAGGCATAATTTAGCTTTTCCCAATAATTAACTACAGAAAGAGAGAGAAAAGAAGCGACGGAAATGGTAGATACTAGTACAGATCTCGAACCAGAGCTCGGTGGTGTCGCCAACTTGATCGCGGAAACGTGCAATTGGAACTGGGACCAAGTGCCCAACCGCCTAGCACCTCATAGTCCTCTGAAATCTGAATGATGTTGCTGGGTTTCAGCAAGCATACATTTTCACAATGAGGATCCCCATAACGGCTTCCTTTGCACCCGAAGCATTAGCTTGTTACCTATTTGTATTTCAGGAGTGCACTTCATCTTGAAACGAAGTCAACCAAACGAACTAGTAATTACGTATTTTGTACTACGATCTGTTTGTTTGACCAAGCTCTCAGACCATGCACTTCATCCCTGGGTGATTGCAGGGTAACCTCTGCTAAACGGTAATTTGTGGGAATCTCTTTTCTCTCTAGAGCCCACATAATTTTCAAAGGAACTCTACCAAACAAGACTCCATGGGACGAAGGGCAAGCTTTAGACTGATCATTCGCTTGAATCATCATAGTGTTTGAGGTGCTAATTCTTTGCCAAAAAAAAAACTTGAGGTGCTAATTATTATGGAGGGAGTGCTGGTGCTAATTGGTCCCAATGTATCTAATGGCTTTAGTGTGCCAGCAAGCACAAGTATGAATTAGCTAACGGTCACATTCACATCTACTGGCGAGAAAACAGAACATTGCCCATGCCACTTTGTATGCACGCACATACTACTCTGTATTTGTGTATGTCGTTGCCGCAAGTACAAACCACAGGTAGGTCCACCCGACCGCATTCATGGACATGCTGGAAGGAGCTTAACACTAGTCCTGCCACTCACCAGTCATGCAGGCTGCTATGCATCAGCCTATCACCATGTCACCTCAGGGGGTGTTTGGATAGCAGTTGCTAAATTTTAGCACCTGTCACATCGGATGTTTGGATACTAATTAGGAGTTTAGGACATATACCTAATTACGTTTTAATTTATAAATAATTATCGATGGGACGGATTGAAATATGATTATAAGCGAATATAACGAATTAGAAAATGCACAACCACCCAAAACAAAACTATGGCTATTAATTAATGGAATGTGTTTTGTAATCTCCTTCGTGGGAAATTACGGAGTTTCCTCGGATCCGGT
>NW_014577007.1:0-887 GCF_000263155.2 Setaria italica
GACACAAGAATATGTTTGGTAGTGTTTTTGAGCATTCGTAACTGGCAGAAAAAACGATGCAAAACGGGTGCGTTTCGGCACCCAAATGCACTATTTTCGGGTAGCGAAACTCGGGTGGATTTTTTCGCAATGAACGTATCCAATCTACCTAATTATTCCCTAGAACATGTTTCGGAGTGTTTTTGAGCATTCGGTTACGGCCTGAAAAACGATGCAAAATGGGTGCATTTCGGCACCCGAATGCACTAGTTCCGGGTAGCGAAACTCGGGTGCATTTTTTCGCAATGAACGCATGCAATCTTCCTAACTATACCCTAGAACATGTTTGGGAGTGTTTTTGGGCCTTCGGTTACGGCACAAAAAACGATGCAAAACTGGTGCATTTCGGCACCCGAATGCACTATTTCCGGGTAGCGAAACTCGGGTGGATTTTTTCGCAACGGACGCATGCAATCTTCCTAGTTATACCCTAGAACATGTTTGGCAGTGTTTTTGAGCATTCGGTTACAGCACGAAAAACGATACAAAAGGGGTGCATTTCGGCATCCGAATGCACTATTTCCGGGTAGTGATACTCGGGTGGATTTTTTCGCAATGGAGGCATGCAATCTTCCTAATTATACCCTAGAACATGTTTGGCAGTGTTTTTGAGCATTCAGTTACGGCACGAAAAACGATACAAAACGGGTGCACTCGGCACCCGAATGCACTATTTATGGGTAGCGAAACTCGGGTGGATTTTTTTTGCAACGGACGCACCCAATCTACCTAATTAGACCCTAGAACATGTTTGGGAGTGTTTTTGAGCATTCGGTTACGGCACAAAAAACGATGCAAAACGGGTGCATTCGGCACCGGATGCACTAGTTCCGGGTAGCGAAACTCGG
>NW_014577007.1:1455-3061 GCF_000263155.2 Setaria italica
ACGGGTGCATTCGGCACCCGAATGCACTATTTATGGGTAGCGAAACTCGGGTGGATTTTTTTGCAACGGACGCACCCAATCTACCTAATTAGACCCTAGAACATGTTTGGGAGTGTTTTTGAGCATTCGGTTACGGCACAAAAAACGATGCAAAACGGGTGCATTTCGGCACCCGAATGCACTATTTCCGGGTAGCGAAACTCGGGTGGATTTTTTCGCAACAGACGCATGCAATCTTCCTAATAAGACCCAAGCACGTGTTTGGTAGTGTTTTTGAGCATTCGTAAGTGGCACAAAAAACGATGCAAAACGGGTGCGTTTCGGCACCCAAAGGCACTATTTCCGGGTAGCGAAACTCGGGTGGATTTTTTTCGCAATGAACGTATCCAATCTACCTAATTATACCCTAGAACATATTTCGGAGTGTTTTTGAGCATTCGGTTACGGCACGAAAAACGAGGCAAAACGGGTGCATTTCGGCACCCGAATGCACTAGTTCCGGGTAGCGAAACTCGGGTGGATTTTTTCGCAATGAACGCATGCAATCTTCCTAACTATACCCTAGAACATGTTTGGGAGTGTTTTTGGGCGTTCGGTTACGGCACAAAAAACGATGCAAAACAGGTGCATTTCCGCACCCGAATGCACTATTTCCGGGTAGCGAAACTCGGGTGGATTTTTTCGCAACGGACGCATGCATTCTTCCTAATAAGACCCAAGAACATGTTTGGTAGTGTTTTTGAGCATTCGTAACTGGCACAAAAAAACGATGCAAAACGGATGCGTTTCGGCACCCAAATGCACTATTTCCGGTAGCGCAACTCGGGTGGATTTTTCACAACGATCGCATGCAATCTTCATAATTATCCCCTAGAACACGTTTGGCAGTGTTTTTGAGCATTCGGTTACAGCACGAAAAACGATACAAAAGGGGTGCATTTCGGCATCCGAATGCACTATTTCCGGGTAGTGAAACTCGGGTGGATTTTTTCGCCATGGAGGCATGCAATCTTCCTAATTATACCCTAGAACATGTTTGGCAGTGTTTTTGAGCATTCAGTTACGGCACGAAAAACGATACAAAATGGGTGCACTCGGCACCCGAATGCACTATTTATGAGTAGCGAAACTCGGGTGGATTTTTTTGCAACGGACGCACCCAATCTACCTAATTAGACCCTAGAACATGTTTGGGAGTGTTTTTGAGCATTCGGTTACGGCACAAAAAACGATGCAAAACGGGTGCATTTCGGCACCCGAATGCACTATTTCCGGGTAGCGAAACTCGGGTGGATTTTTTCGCAACACACGCATGCAATCTTCCTAATAAGACCCAAGCACATGTTTGGTAGTGTTTTTGAGCATTCGTAACTGGCACAAAAAACGATGCAAAACGGGTGCGTTTCGGCACCCAAATGCACTATTTCCGGGTAGCGAAACTCGGGTGGATTTTTTTCGCAATGAACGTATCCAATCTACCTAATTATACCCTAGAACATATTTCGGAGTGTTTTTGAGCATTCGGTTACGGCACGAAAAACGATGCAAAACGGGTGCATTTCGGCACCCGAATGCACTAGTTCCGGGTAGCGAAACTCGGGTGGAT
>NW_014577008.1:0-2401 GCF_000263155.2 Setaria italica
GGTGTGGAAGAATGAAGCACTCGGACCAGGTATGGCGGCTGGCGTCAGGGGGACGACGGTTCCTCTCTGCCGTATCCGGAGAACAATTGGGAGGTGCTGCCGAAACTCTAACTCGGATCGGAGTAGACTATGGAAACTAAACCCACCTACACATCCTCGTGCTGTCCAAAGTAACGTGGACAATTCAAAACAGATACGGTTATAAATATGCAAACATCTGCATATTTCCAAACGTATCTCTTTCGAACAGGAGACGCCTAACTAGGTTACGTGATATACGACCATCATACGGAAATAGAGGTGTAGGATGACTCACCTTGCTATCGTACAAAGTGACGACTCGAGGACGGTAACGTAGCCTCTCCTGAAAAAAAAACATACAACTGTCAACTAAAATTTTCGGCAGCACCTCCCCTGCATGTGGAGGTTTCCATAACCTGCATCAAATGAAACGGCACGATGGCCGACAACCACATGTACAGAAGAAGGAATGGCACGATGGCTGACTTCCACAAACATTCTTATAGCTTAAATTCCCAAGCCAAACATCATTTTCTAATTTCAACAACTAAAGCCCTACAATTTCTAATTTCTAATTTCTAATTTTAACCTACTTTCTAATTCTGATTTCCTAACTTCAAAAAGAAAAATTAATTACCGGGAGGGTGAGGGACGCCGGGGCGCAGGGGCAGGGGGTGCCGGGGCCGGAACGGGGACGGCCGGTGGGCCGGGGCCGCCGGGCAGGGGGCGCCGAGGGTGGCCGGTGGGTCGGGGCCGCAGGGCAAGGGGCGCCGGGGCCGGGGCGCGGGCGGCCGGCGGGGCGGGCCTCCGGGCAGAGGGCGCTAGGGCCGGGCGCGCCAGTGGCGGGGGCGCCGGGGCCGGGGCGTAGGCGGCCGGTCGGGCGGGGCGCAGGGCAGGGGGCGCACGCGCCGGGGGAGACGGGCGGCCGTGGCGGCCGGTGGGGCTTCGCGCCGGGTAGGGGGCGCACGCGCCGGATGAGACGGGTGGGCCGGGGGCGCGAGCGGGGACGTGGCGGACGGCGGGCGGGGACGTGGCCGCCGGCGGGGCGGTGCAGGCCGGCGGGGGGGGGGGCGGCCGGCGGGGCGGTGGCGGCCGGCGGGATGGGGCACGGGCGGGGTGCGGCGGGCGGGAGGGCCGGCGGGCGGGGCAACAGGCGGCGCGGAAATTATTCGACGAAACGCTAAGTGCTGGACATATCTTCGAATCTTTGCCGAGTGCCCGCGATCTGGTACTCGGCAAAGGGAAATATTAACTGCACCCCCCTCCCCCCCCCGAAACCGCGCCGGGCATGTACTTTGCCGAGTGCTAGATCGAGGGCACTCGGCAAAACCTTACTGTTTGCCGAGTGCTCAGATCTACGGCACTCGACAAAGTTAAGTTGGAATTTTTTTATTTGAAGCGAGGCCGAAGGTAGTGGGCCCGTGCAAGTAGTTTGCCGAGTGCACCGAGAAAACACTTGGCAAACTATCATTTTTGCCGAGTGTTTCCTACAGACACTCGGCAAACGTTACATGAAATAACGTATTTTAGTGACCTTTTTCCCTCAGCCACGTTCGACTGAGTTCTTCTTGCGCTGAAACTGAGGACCAAAGAATTTTTCCATAACAATCATTCTGTATTTTATCACTACGGGAAACAGAACCTTTGCCGAGTGCCCCAGGCACTCGGCAAAGGCCTAAAAACACTCGGCAAAGCCTTTGCCGAGTGTAACACTCGACAAAGAGCACACGGCAAATGTTGTGTCGGCAAAGACTAGTTCGCCGAGTGTCAAAACTCAAACACTCGGCAAACATGTTGCCGACGGCCAAAAAACACTCGGCGAAAATATGTACTCGGTGAATTGCGGACTGACGGCGTCGGGTAACGGCGGGTTTGCCGAGTGCCAAACGGGAGGCACTCGGCAAACACCCAAAGACCGGGAGTTTGCCGAGTGTCAGGCGCCTGGCACTCGGCAAACATGGTCTCTTTGCCGAGTGCCGGCTCCCGGTCACTCGGCAAAGCCCGGGCCTTTTGCCGTGTGCCGGGTCCCGGGCACTCGGCAAACCGGCCCCCTTTGCCGAGTGCCCGGGACCCGGCACACGGCAAAAGGCGCGGGCTTTGCGGAGTGACCGGGAGCGGGGACTCGGCAAAGAGACCATGTTTGCCGAGTGCCAGGCGCCTGACACTCGGCAAACTCTGGGTCTTTGGGTGTTGGCCGAGTGCTTCCCGTTTGGCACTCGGCAAACACGCCGTTACGAGACGCCGTCAGTCCGCAATTCACCGAGTACATATTTGCGCCGAGTGTTGTTTGGCAGACGGCAACATGATTGCAGAGTGTTAGAGTTCTGTACACTCGGCGATCTAGACTTTGTAGACACAACATTTTGCCGTGTGCTCTTTG
>NW_014577009.1:0-973 GCF_000263155.2 Setaria italica
AGCGCACATAAACAAGTCCACATAGGAACCTAAGATTGATCAAGTTCACATATATAAGAACCTAAGATTAAACTAAGTACTTATTTATTTGAAAGATAAGCCTATCTGAACAAAAGGTCATTAAGTTCATAACTATGCTGTTGCTTACATCGCCAATGAATGTGGCCGCCGCTTACATTGCCACAATGGAGGAGGAGGAGGAGAGGATGCAAGCGGCGGCGTGTGGAAGGATATATTAGGGTTAAGGCAAAGGATAGGGTGAGGTAACTGAGAGTGTGCTGCTGGGCCTTATATAGATATATACATTCTAGTGCGTGCACTACACCAAACTGGAATTGCCTTGGTGGCTACGGATTTCCTTGGTGGCAAATTGAAGCCGCCAAGGTATATAGCGTTTTCCTTGGCAGTACTTGCAAACAGCTAAGAAAATGTAATTTCATGGTGGTCTTTGCATTGTAAGCAGCCAAGGAAATTGCATATTTCCTTGACCGTTCTTATACACGGCCAAGGCAAGTGTGCATTTCCTTGGCTGTTCTTGTAAACCGCTAAGAAAAGTATGTATTTACTTGGCTGTTTTGTTGACCTGCCAAAGCAAACATGCATTTCCTTGGCTGTTTTGTGTTTACCGCCAAGTAAAGTGTCAATTTTCTTGGCAATTTTGTTGAGCCACCAAGTAATTGTCACAATTTCTTTTCGTATAATCCATACCGACAATGTTTTGTTAGTTGCCATGTCGCAGTTTTGTTAAGCTGTTTTGTTCATAGTCTAATCTATAGCTAGAAACTTCTATCACCCTAGGTTCTTAAACTTGATAGGGGATGGCCAGTAGATGCGCACACGCTTACACACAGACATGCTACTATTATTGTGCTCCAACTGACGACATTTCTAGTGGGACAAACATTGTTTGCTAGTATACGAGATCTTGTCTCATTGACGTAAGATGGATGTACTTGAGTGATCAAACACATCA
>NW_014577009.1:1751-3171 GCF_000263155.2 Setaria italica
GGGGGGGTCTTTAGTCCCGGGTCTTTAACCGGAGTAAAGGTCCCCATTAGTCCCGGTTGGTGTCACCAACCGGGACTAAAGGGCTGCCACGCCAGGCGCGGGACAGGCTCTTTAGTCCCGGTTGGTAAAAGCGACCGGGACTAAAGGGTTACCCTTTAGTCCCGGCTGGATTCCAACCGGGACTAAATGACGCCTGCATGGCACTGCCTGGCGACTGAATTTTTCATGTATGCATCACGTACGTAGTACCGCGGCCCTTTTGTTAACCTTTAGTAGTTGAGATTTTTTAGAACGAAATCAACTAGTATTTAAACGAATGGGATTTGTAATTATACAATTACTATATATATACACAATTCTTATACACAATTCATATACACAATTCAACTAGCTTAGTACAAATCGATCATAATTAGCGCGTATTATATATACAAATAAATCAAAGTATCTGTCTACAATCTTCCCGTCGTGGTGTTGCTGATCGGAGTGTCTAATTGTCGTCCATCGTAATAAAATTCTCCTTTTGGATCTACCACATCATCCATTATGAATCCAATGAGACCTTCACATATTGCCACTACTCTTTCTTCCTTCAAGAGTCCTTGTTGAATATTTAACATCTATAATTTGGAAATTTGTGAATGTTACACGAACAAATACATATAAGAAGCTAGAAAATAATTAACTAGTAATAGTTTTATTTTACGTACTTTAAAGTTGTGCGGCGTCATCTTCAGTCCCTTGGGTCCCATAAAACTATGCATGTGCTCATAGATGTAGTAGCCACATAGATTATTCCCAGGTTCCTGTCTTAAGCACTTCAGTGCGGAAAAAAATAAGTTATGAAATATTCGTGTCATACAATGTAATAAATGTGTAGACTTCATATGTACCGGGAAGTCTGTGTTCCATGTAAGTTTTTCTTTGAATGGACCTTTGTGTGTCCTTATGAATTGTTTCCATGCGCTGCGGATTAGAATAATGAATGATATAGTGAAACAGGGATAAAATTTAGGAAATAAACTTTTGCATAGAGATAAAGGTTCAGAATTATTACAAGCCTAGCATGTCTTGCACTTCTTGGTACTCCACCGGATCTTTCCTCAACGAATCGAAGACAGTGACGTGGCTTCTTTCAGGCTCAATTATAATAAGGATCCAGTGGAAGCTGCGTGCGTAAAATGTTCATGCATATTAGAGCTAACTAACATGTAGAGATAAGGAAAAAAGACATCGAAAGTAGACGGTATACACACACTTACTTGAAGTTGTATGGAAGTAGTATGAAATCCTTGAATGTTTGTTTGTCTAGGAAATTGTATACTTCCACCAAGGTTTTTTCCGGTGCTAATTGTATCTGTTGTTGGTTAACTACAGATGAATCCATGAAGCCTATATGTAGGTACGCCTCTCGGCGGCA
>NW_014577010.1:0-769 GCF_000263155.2 Setaria italica
GGGTCCGGAGGCCATTTTCACAGTATCGGACGATCACCCATGTTTTTGACCCCGGTTGCCGGCGTGTCCGTATTCAAGCTCACGTGACCTATGGCACACGTATTCTTGGCGCAAAATGGGTCCAGAGGCCATTTTCACAGGTTCGAACGATCACCCACGTTTTCGACCCCGGTTGCCGGTCTGACCGTATTCGGGCTCACGTGACCTATAGCACACGTATTCTTGGCCCAAAACGGGTTCGAAGGCCATTTTCACAGCTTCGGACGATCACCCACGTTTTTTACCCCGGTTGTCAGCGTGTCCGTATTCGGGCTCACCTGACCTATAACACACGTATTCTCGGCCCAAAACGGGTCCGGAAGCCATTTTCATGGTTTCGGACCTCCCCCCATGTTTTCGACCCCGGTTGCCGGTGTGTCCGTATTTGGGCTCCCGTGACCTATAGCACACGTATTCTTGGCCCAAAACGGGTCCGGAGGCCATTTTCACAGCTTCGGACGATCACCCACGTTTTTGACCCCAGTTGTCAGCGTGTCCGTATTCGGGCTCACGTGACCTATAACACACGTATTCTCGGCCCAAAACGGGTCCGGAAGCCATTTTCATGGTTTCGGACCTCCACCCCATGTTTTCGACCCCGGTTGCCGGTGTGTCCTTATTTGGGCTCCCGTGACCTATAGCACACGTATTCTTGGCCCAAAACGGGTCCGGAGGCCATTTTCACAGCTTCGGACGATCACCCACGTTTTTGACCCCGGTTGGCCAGTGT
>NW_014577010.1:1310-2850 GCF_000263155.2 Setaria italica
AGCTTCAAACGATCACCCACGTTTTCAACCCCGGTTGCCGGCGTGTCCGTATTCGGGCTCACGTGACCTATAACACACGTATTCTTGGCCCAAAACGGGTCTGCAGGCCATTTTCACTGCTTCGGACGATCACCCACGTTTTTGACCCCGGTTGTCAGCGTGTCCGTATTCGGGCTCATGTGACCTATTGCACACGTATTCTCGGCCCAAAACGGGTCCGAAAGCCATTTTCATGGTTTCGGACCGCCCCCCATGTTTTCGACCCCGGTTGCCGGTGTGTCCGTATTTGGGCTCCCGTGACCTATAGCACACGTATTCTTGGCCCAAAACGGGTCCGGAGGCCATTTTCACAGTATCGGACGATCACCCATGTTTTTGACCCCGGTTGCCGGCGTGTCCGTATTCAAGCTCACGTGACCTATGGCACACGTATTCTTGGCGCAAAATGGGTCCAGAGGCCATTTTCACAGGTTCGAACGATCACCCACGTTTTCGACCCCGGTTGCCGGTCTGACCGTATTCGGGCTCACGTGACCTATAGCACACGTATTCTTGGCCCAAAACGGGTTCGGAGGCCATTTTCACAGCTTCGGACGATCACCCACGTTTTTTACCCCGGTTGTCAGCGTGTCCGTATTCGGGCTCACCTGACCTATAACACACGTATTCTCGGCCCAAAACGGGTCCCGGAGGCCATTTTCTGGTTTCGGACCTCCCCCCATGTTTCGACCCGGTGCCGGTGTGTCCGTATTGAGCCCCCGTGACCTATAGCACACGTATTCTTGGCCCAAAACGACTCCGGAGACCATTTTCACATCTTCGGACGATCACCCACGTTTTTGACCCCCGTTGCCGGCGTGTCCGTATTCGGGCTCACATGACCTATAGCACACGTATTCATGGGGCAAAATGGGTCCAGAGGCCATTTTCACAAGTTCGGACGATCACCCACGTTTTCGACCCCGGTTGTCGGCGTGTGCGTATTCGGGCTCACGTGACCTATAGGACATGTATTCTTGCCCCAAAACGGGTCCGGAGGCTATTTTCACAGGTTCAGACGATCACCCACGTTTTCGACCCCGGTTGTCGGCGTGTCCGTATTTGGGCTCACGTGACCTATAGCCCACATATTCTTTGCCCAAAACGGGTTTGGCGGCCATTTTCACAACTTCGTACGATCACCCCACGTTTTCGACCCCGGTTGTCGGCGTGTCCGTATTCTAGCTCACGTGACCTATACACACCTATTCTTAGCGCAAAATGGGTCCAAAGGCTATTTTCACAGGTTCGGACGATCACCCACGTTTTCGACCCTAGTTGCCGATATGTCTGTATTTAGGCTCACGTGACCTATACCACAGGTATTCTTGGCCCAAAATGGGTCCGGAGGCCATTTTCACAGCTACGGACGATCACCCACATTTTCGACCCTGGTTGCCGATATGTCTGTATTCAGGCTCATGTGACCAATAGCGCACGTATTCTTGGCCCAAAATGGATCTGGAGGCCATTTTCACAGCTTCGGACGATCACCCACGTT
>NW_014577011.1:0-2281 GCF_000263155.2 Setaria italica
TCTCGGAGCACGCGTTCCGCCTCCTCGGCTTCCGGTCGCGCGAAATAGGGGCTAAATTAAACACATCTTCTCTCCGTATAACTTCTTTGTTATATCACAAATTTTTGTTGGAGTGTCATGTCATTTAATAAGAATGAACTCTCAGTTAAAATGGCCTAATTAATGAAAGAACTCAATTCTTGCATCACGAGGACCATCATCCAATATCGAGCTATCATCCAATATCGAGCTCCGTTGTTGAGGTACTACCGAAAACAGTAGATATGCCGAGTGTTAAATTTTTGCTGAGTGCTTTATGTCGGGCACTCAGCAAATGCGTCGTTTGCCGAGTGTCTCCGCCTATATACTCGGCATGCATAATACACTCGGCATACATCCTAGTTGTCGAGTGTCATAGAGAAAACACCCGGCAAACATCTAGACGACACTCGGCAAAGATTTGACACTCGGTAACTCTCCAACACGTGACTGGCACGTGCGGCGTCTGTCAGGGGGCGTGCCGGCCGTTAGAACTTTGCCGAGTGTCCGATATCAACACTCGGCAAAAGTACTAGTTTGCCGAGTGTTTTCTCTCGACACTCGGCAAAAGTACTAGTTTGCCGAGTGTTATCTCTCGACACTCGGCAAAAGTACTAGTTTGCCGAGTGTTTTTGGAAGCACTCGGCAAAGTTAAAACTTTTTTTTCACCTCTACCCTCCACACGTTTTCTACTCCCCACATACGACATTTGGTACTGCATGTTAAAAGTTGGTCTATTTCTTGGTCTGTTTGCTATATTTAATGAATTAATTTCATTTAGAGGAATTTGTTGATTTAAGTCAAAATTTAACTGCAAGTGATTGAAATAATGGAATAAAATCAGTGGAAAAATCATATTCATGTAATTGAATCCGGATTGAGGTCTCATCTGGGAAATGAAAAGAAATTTCGAACATTTTGTTCAGAAAACACGACCACGAACGTGTGGCCGAATGGTTTTTAAATTCTAAAAAAAGCAAACGAAGTCTGAAAAACACAAGATTTGTCAAGATGTCATGATATCATACGTGGACGCTGTGGTAAAAAATTGAGAAGGTTTCGCACAATTTCTGACGTATGATGCTTACAAACCGAAACATCTCCGGAGAAGATTCGTAGAAGTTAGAAGGATCCGGTAAGATTTGGAGTCCAAGTGACACTTGAATTGGGGTTTGATTTCAAAACCTTTTGTATAGGCAATAGACAACATAGATTGGTTCATGTCAATTTTTGGGAATTTTTCGGATCCATTTGATAATTTTTATTTATTAACTGTAATTATAGAATTTTAATTGATATAAATTCAATTTGAGCTATAACTGCATGAAATAATAGAATAATATTCGTAGAAAAATCAAATATGCATTGTTGAGTGAATTTGACTAGGTTTTTTCAAAGTATATTGGAAAAAAGTTAGTAAACACGTTATTGAAGAAGTATACATCGAATATAAGTGTACTTTGGCGAGTGTTTGTACATGACACTCGACAAAGCTAATAGTTTGCCGAGTGTTTTCTCTTGACACTCAGCAAAGTATGTCTACGAACCCGCTGTCAGGCGGGTACCATTTGAAAATTGAAAAAAAATAAACCTTTATTTTGCCGGGTGCTAGATCGCGGGCACTCGGCAAAGCCTCACTTTGCCGAGTGTATTCTATACAACACTCGGCAAAGTATGTGCCAGGCTTGGGTACTATTTCAAAATTGTAAAAAAGTAAAAAACCCACTCTGGCACTCGGCAAACCCTCTGACTTAAGGCCCCGCTAGCCTTCTCACGTGAACCCTCACGCGCCCAAACACTTAGCCACGCTATGCCTTTTCCGCCACCGCCGCCGCCCTCCGCTGCCATCGGCAAACGCCCCCGCTCGCTGGCCCCCTACCCGCTGCTCGCTACCCCCTACCTCCAGCGGGCTGACGGTGTGGTATGGGATGCCCCGTGGTGACGCTGGGGTTACTAGGATTTTTAGCTTATGGTGGTAGGCGATTGCATGGTACTTGACACATCTCGATTACTCTTGAGGTTATGTTGCCATGGATTGCGGAATGTTTACTAAAAAATGCTGAAACGATACCCTAAGCTGATGCCTATGGTATGGATGATGCTTTTGTTTTGTGACACAATCAACTCATCCCAACTCTGGGACGCTGGATCTCGCGGGGAAAATTGATGGCAGGAACGAGCGGTACTCATTGCAGGATGGAGTGAGCCATCATGATAGACTTTTCGCGCGAAGGTAGAATGATTACCTGTACTACAGCTTTCC
>NW_014577012.1:0-1098 GCF_000263155.2 Setaria italica
GTATTTGGGCTTACGTGACCTATAGCACACGTATTGTTGGCCCAAAACGGGTCCAGAGGCCATTATCACGGCTTCGGATGATCACCCACGTTTTCCACCCCGGTTGTTGGCGTGTCCGTATTCGGGCTCACATGACCTACATCACAAATATTCTTTGCCCAAAACGGGTCCGGCGGCGATTTTCACAACTTCGGACCATCCCCACGTTTTTGACCCCGGTTGCCGGCGTGTCCGTATTCGGGCTCACAAGACCTATAGCACACTTATTCTTCGCCCAAAACGGGTCCGGCGGCCATTTTCACAACTTCGGACCATCCCCACGTTTTCAACCCCGGTTGTATGCGTGACCGTATTCAAGCTCACGTGACCTATAGCACACGTATTCTTAGCCCAAAATAGGTCCGGAGGCCATTTTCATGGCTTCGGACAATCACCCACGTTTTTGACCCCGGTGTCGGCTTGTCCGTTTTCGGGCTCACGGGACCTATATCACACGTATTCTTAGCCCAAAACGGGTTCGGCGGCCATTTTCACAACTTCGGACCATCCCCACATTTTCGACCCCGGTTGTCGGCGTGTCCATATTCGGGCTCACGTGACCTATAGCACACGTATTCTTGGCCCAAAACGGGTCCGACGGCCATTTTCACAACTTCGGACCATCCCCACGTTTTCAACCCCGATTGTCGGCGTGACCGTATTCGGGCTCACGTGACCTATAGCACACGTATTCTTGGCCCAAAACGGGTCCGCCGGCCATTTTCACAACTTCGGACCATCCCCACGTTTTCGACGCCGGTGAACGGCGTGTCCGTATTCGGGCTCACGTGACCTATAGCACACGTATTCTTGGCCCAAAACGGGTCCGGCGGCCATTTTCACAACTTCGGACCATCCCCACGTTTTCAACCCCGGCTGTCGGTGTGTCCATATTCGGGCTCACGTGACCTATAGCACACGTATTCTTGGCCCAAAACGGGTCCGGCGGCCATTTTCACAACTTTGGACCATCCCCACGTTTTCAACCCCGGTTGTCGGCGTGTCCGTATTTGGGCTTACGTGACCTATAGCACACGTATTGTTGGCCCAAAACGGGTC
>NW_014577012.1:1646-2805 GCF_000263155.2 Setaria italica
CTATAGCACACGTATTCTTGGCCCAAAACGGGTCCGGCGGCCATTTTCACAACTTCGGACCATCCCCACGTTTTCAACCCCGGTTGTCGGCGTGACCGTATTCGGGCTCACGTGACCTATAGCACACGTATTCTTAGCCCAAAACAGGTCCTGAGGCCATTTTTACGGCTTTGGACGATCACCCACGTTTTTGACCCCGGTTGTCGGCGTGTCCGTATTCGAACTCACGTGACCTATATCACACGTATTCTTGGCCCAAAACGGGTCCGGCGGCCATTTTCACAACTTCGGACGATCACCCACGTTTTCGACCTCGGTTGTCGGCATGTCTGTATTCGGGCTCACGTGACCTATAGCACTCGTATTCTTGGCCCAAAACGGGTCCGGCGGCCATTTTCACAACTTCGGACCATCCCCACGTTTTCAACCCCGGTTGTCGGCGTGACCGTATTCGGGGTCACGTGACCTATAGCACACGTATTCTTGGCCCAAAACGGGTCCGGCGGCCATTTTCACAATTCGGACCATCCACACGTTTTCAACCCCGGTTGTCGGCATGTCCGTATTCGGGCTTACGTGACCTATAGCACACGTATTGTTGGCCCAAAACGGGTCCGGAGGCCATTTTCACGGCTTCGGATGATCACCCACGTTTTCGACCCCGGTAGTCGGCGTGTCCGTATTCGCGCTCACGTGACCTACATCACACGTATTCTTTGCCCAAAACGGGTCCGGCGGCGATTTTCACAACTTCGGACCATCCCCTCGTTTTTGCCCCCGGTTGCCGGCGTGTCCGTATTCGTGCTCACAAGACCTATAGCACACGTATTCTTGGCCCAAAACGGGTACGGCGGCCATTTTCACAACTTCGGACCAACACACGTTTTCGACCCCGGTTGTCGGCGTGACCGTATTCAAGATCACATGACCTATCGCACACGTATTCTTAGCCCAAAACAGGTCCGGAGGCCATTTTCACGGCTTCGGACGATCACCCACGTTTTCGACCCCGGTGTCGGCGTGTCTGTATTCGGGCTCACGTGACCTATATCACACGTATTCTGGGCCCAAAACGGGTCCGGCGGCCATTTTCAAAACTTTGGACCATCCCCACATTTTCGACCCCGGTTCGCACGTTGTTTCCAAATCCGCTCACGTG
>NW_014577013.1:0-2253 GCF_000263155.2 Setaria italica
TCGGCAGCAGCAGCCCGAGCAGCTACGAGGGGCCGCAGCGAGAGTGACCTCGGGAGTTCCTCCGGCGTGTAGGGGCAGAGGTGGCAGAGGAGGCGGTGCGGGGAAAGGGAGGCGAGCATGCCCCCCCCTTGCGCCCACGGGGACATCACCAGGGGCACCAGGAAGAGCATGCCCGCCCGGCAGAAGAGCCCCCGCGTCATGGTGGAGGGCGGCGGCGGTGGCGGCGGCTGCGGCGGCGCCGGGATCCCCGCCCGCACGCCCGCCGGCGCCCGCGCGGAGAGCCGTGGCGGCGGCGGCGGCGGCGGCGGCGTGGCCCGCCCCGATGGCCGCCAGTGCCGCGGCCGCAGGAGGCCGGCCCGAGGATGCGACTTGCGCCCACGAGGGAGGAAGAGAGGGGAAAGAGGAGAGGGGAGGGGGAAGGGGGTCGCCGGCCATGGCGCCGGCCGGCGGCGGCGGCGGCCAGGTAAACCCTAACCTAGGCTGATACCATATTAGAATATAAATCTTATCTATTAGGCTAACCCTAGTGGGTAGCTATATAGCAGTCATACATGGACCTTATTGGGCCATAATACACACATCACATACACCAACAAAAAAACGTAGCATGATAATCATCGGATGAACTTTAGAACAAAAACATTGAAGGCATCGGATCTTTCATTCCTCCAAAAAAAAAGAAAGAAAACACCGAAATGTTCAAAGCAATTCTTCATTTATCACCTCTGGCTAACAAATGGAGCACAGTTTTGAACTCCACCAAAAACATATCAAGCCAACGGTGATTCTCCGCCCAAGAACCTAATTACCTCAGCCCATGACCTCAACATAGCTACATTGAAACTACTTTAACCGGTGCAGTCAGAAGGCCTAAAGTATTTACAAAAGCACTCCTCTTGAGCACTCAGAAGGTTCAGACCAACCTAAATATCGACAGAACTGGCAAGTCTTTGCCAGGTTTGAGCCGATTGTCTAAATGCTGAGCTTACCAGCACACTAAATCAAGAAAAAGAAAACTTAAGAAACATTAACCATCATCTGGTATCCTCCTTTTCTTCGACGACGCAAGATTTGTGGTACGAGAATATAAGCTTCTCAGGTCCTATTCTGAAATGTCAGAGAGCAGGAGATGGAACACGCCGCCGGAGATTCTGGTGTCTTGCCATTTTCATCCTTTGACTGTAAGATCCTCTCATCAGGCTTGATACCTAGAGAGGCCCAGATTGTACTCTTTGCAGCCTCCTCGGGGTCAGTGACTCTGAGCGCTTTAGGGACCCAGAATGTCTTCTCTGCCTCTTCTTCTTCCCTTGGATGCTTCCCTAAAGCCAAAGAACCTGAGCAGGCAGGAACAGGGGGCAATGTGGTGCCACTACTTCCAGGCCATGGCACACTCGATGCTCCATTAGGCCAGCCAGGAATGCAGCTCCAATAAAATGGCACTTGAGGGAAGGTAACAGCAGGTGCTCGAATTCCTGGGCCTGGCATCGTTGTTGGCATCAGTAGAAGACGACTGACCCCACTGTTTACCAACTCCTGAGTACCATCTGTTGAGGACTGAGTAGATGCCGTAACAGCAGCACTGTTCGAACCAGAATTATCCGAGGACCCAGATGGCGCCACCGCAGATGATAGACAAGATTTTTCTTCCTTATTGTCGCCAGGGCCAACAAGATCGGTGTTGTTCTTCTGCTCTTCAGTGTTATGTGCTGGACACAAAGGCTTGCCAAGCACCATTTCTGATCCAGAAGTTGTGGCTGCTCCACTCTCTTCAGCTGCTGGACCTGGAATGGCAAGTGGCTTGAACACACGAGATCGGCGGCGAGATGTGCCAGCAACATCTCCATTAGCATCAGATCTGTTCTTGCGCCTGGCAGAGCCTACAGGGACATCCCTCAGAGTTCCCCCGTCAGTCCAGTACCTCTTGCAGTCCTTGCAGTAGTGCCTGGGCTGGTTCGCGTTGTAATTGTTGAAGTAGCAAAACTTTGTCCTCATGCTGTTGCAGCGAGCACAGGGCAAAACCGTATCTGGCTTCTTAAATTCCTTCTCTTTGCCAGATCCATCAGCATCATTCTTGGTGCTAACCTGAAACAGATAGTTTATGATGCATTAGACACGTTAGCAGACGGAAAAAAAAACACTATATCAAGGAGTACAGTACCATCTAGCTTCAAAGACAGGCAGTCCAACACTAAAACGTGTGTGTGTGTGTGTGTGTGTGGGGGGGGGGGGGGGGGGGGGGGGGGGGGGGGTTTG
>NW_014577014.1:0-2213 GCF_000263155.2 Setaria italica
AGCAAATTGCTGGTACGGTTTCAGGTTGTTTAATTTCCTCTTCAAAGTTCAGCTATTGTTCGAGATGCAGATCGGATTTAAGTGCTGGCAGGATCGGTTTCAAAGTCTTAAACTGATTCCGACTTTATATCAGTGGAGTTACAGGTTGGTATACAGCGTGGAACTTTTGCAATATTCCGTTGCACAGCTCTGATGGTTTGCCAATTTTCGCCTTGCCGTGACAAACCGGCATTGCATCGTGTTTTTCCGAGCATAAAGGACGAATTCTGACTGTTTGCTGCTTCTCAACCCCCCTGCATTTCTGAAATGCAATCACATGGACGAACGAACTGTTCTCTGCAGGTCACTGCAGGAGACCCGTATGATCCATCGGAAACGTACAAAATCACCGTCCAATGGGATAGGCAGAAAAGATTCCCCTGTTTATATTCAGCACTTTCTCAGTTCTGTTTTTCCTTCTCTGAAGTCTGAACAACAGTGACCTAATGCACAGCTTTGCTTTAAGACTCCGTCAGGTTCAGAAAGACATTCGTGTTTGCACGACTCCAAATTTGCCATCGAGAGCATGCCGAAACTCAACTCCGTTGTACTATCTGTCGGGCAAATCAATTTCGTGGTTGCCCACAAACGTATGCACTGGTCGTTCCACCGACAAAAATGTGTGCTTGCAGGTCATCCACTGTACGCTGCGCGCCCAGCACGACGAAGGGAAACCCAGGCGAGTAATTGCACAGGAAGTGTTTGCCAATGCGCGCCATGATTGAGCACAGCACACACATAGGGGGTGTTTGGATACGAGGTGTTAAACTTTAATAGTGTCACATCGGATGTTCGGATGCTAATTAGGAGAACTAAACATGAGCTAATTATAAAACTAATTGCAGAACCCTGTGCTAATTCGCGAGACGAATCTATTAAGCCTAATTAATCCATCATTAGCAAATGGTTACTGTAGCACCACATTGTCAAATCATGGACTAATTAGGCTTAATAGATTCGTCTCGTGAATTACACTCCATCTGTGCAATTAGTTTTGTAATTAGCCTATGTTTAATACTCCTAATTAGCATCCAAACATCCGATGTGACAGGTGTTAAACTTTAACACATGGTTGCCAAACAGGCCCATAATCAAAATGGATTAACTGGGTATACCGTACTGGCGTACTCTACGGCGAATCGGCAGCCATCGTGGAGAATGAAGAGAGGGTTCGTTTGAGCTACACGCGATCCAGCTGGGGCATCTCGGCCGTGCTTGCTCGCTAGGGTTCGTTTGAGCTACACGTTTGAGAATGAAGAAAAGCCAGGTGTACATGTTCTTGGGACCCTGGGCCCAGTGCCCACAATAACAGCGGGTCCCTTGCCCAACGGCAATATCTGTTCCGTCACGTGACCCACACAAGAGATGAATGCTGCCGAGAAAACCGGTTCCGGATCCAAGGCAAGCTCGATTCCGCAAATTCAATGGGAACTTCTACTGGGGCGATGGGATTTTCGTGACCATAAACTAACCGCATGAGTTCTTTAGACCCATCAAGTCCGATCGCCCCTCCGAGTCCGAAGCTGGCGCTGTTTGGTCACTGGATTAAATTTAGTCCCTCCTATCCTACGTGGTTCCAGTGACCAAAGGTCATTAAACCTGTTGAACAAAGATAAAACTACCTTTAATCAATACCTTCCGCTGCCCTTTCTCCTACCTCCATCATCCAGCGCTCCCGCCATACCTTGCCGCTGGCCTTCAGGGCGAAGCGCGGCGGCGGGGCGGGCAGGCGGAAGCAGCAGCCGGCGGGAGTGGGGTGGGGCGGGTGTCGGGGAGGGTGGGGGCCGGTGGTGGGGCTGAAGGCTAGGTTGGATACAAGATATGGATACTCCTCCATCCCTTCCACTAACTGATTTGGACTTGAGCTCATCTCCAGCATTCAGAGCTATCTCTTTACTCTCGTCTTCTTGATGAGATTTGGTGAGGAAATTGAAGAGGGACTCAAGGATAGTAAAGTGGGAGTGCTTGAGAGTTGATTCCCTATCTCTTGAGTACCTTATTATCCGTCAAGCTGAAGTATTTTTAGTTTGGTGACTCTTGGAGCTTCAAGCTACTAGACGGATAGGCATTGCACAGTTGAGCACCCAAGCCTGTGGTATGCCTTGGGAAGTTTGTATCACCCCATCAATTGAGTGACGAAGACTTCTATCTTGATCTTCGTGGTGGCAATGAAA
>NW_014577015.1:0-1076 GCF_000263155.2 Setaria italica
TAATTAGGAAGATTGCATGCGTTCGTTGCGAAAAAATCCCACCCGAGTTTCGCTACCCGGACAATAGTGCATTCGGGTGCCGAAATGCACCCGTTTTGCATCATTTTTCGTTCCGGAACTGAATGCTCAAAAACACTCCCAAACATTTTCTAGCGTATAATTAGGAAGATTGCATGCGTTCGTTGCGAAAAAATCCACCCGAGTTTCGCTACCCGGCAATAGTGCATTCGGGTGCCGAAATGCACCCGTTTTGCATCATTTTTCGTTCCGTAACCGAATGCTCAAAAACACTCCCAAACATGTTCTAGGGTATAATTAGGAAGATTGCATGCGTTCGTTGCGAAAAAATCCACCCGAGTTTCGCTACCCGGCAATAGTGCATTCGGGTGCCGAAATGCACCCGTTTTGCATCATTTTTCGTTCCGGAACCGAATGCTCAAAAACACTCCCAAACATGTTCTAGGGTATAATTAGGAAGATTGCATGCGTTCGTTGCGAAAAAATCCACCCGAGTTTCGCTACCCGGCAATAGTGCATTCGGGTGCCGAAATGCACCCGTTTTGCATCATTTTTCGTTCCGGAACCGAATGCTCAAAAACACTCCCAAACATGTTCTAGGGTATAATTAGGAAGATTGCATGCGTTCGTTGCGAAAAAATCCACCCGAGTTTCGCTACCCGGCAATAGTGCATTCGGGTGCCGAAATGCACCCGTTTTGCATCATTTTTCGTTCCGGAACCGAATGCTCAAAAACACTCCCAAACATGTTCTAGGGTATAATTACGAAGATTGCATGCGTTCGTTGCGAAAAAATCCACCCGAGCTTCGCTACCCGGAAAATAGTGCATTCGGGTGCCGAAATGCACCCGTTTTGCATCATTTTTCGTTCCGGAACCGAATGCTCAAAAACACTCCCAAACATGTTCTAGGGTATAATTAGGAAGATTGCATGCGTTCGTTGCGAAAAAATGGGCCCGAGTTTCGCTACCCGGCAAAAGTGCATTCGGGTTAGCCGATAATGCACCCGTTTTGCATCATTTTTCGTTCCGAAACCGAATGCTCAAAAACACTCCCAA
>NW_014577015.1:1640-2770 GCF_000263155.2 Setaria italica
GCCGAAATGCACCCGTTTTTCATCATTTTTTCGTTCCGGAACCGAATGCTCAAAAACACTCCCAAACATGTTCTAGTGTATAATTAGGAAGATTGCATGCGTTTCGTTGTCGATAAAAATCCGCCCGAGTTTCGCTACCCGGCAATAGTGCATTCGGGGGCCGAAATGCACCCGTTTTGCATCATTTTTCGTTCTCGGAACCGAATGCTGAAAGAACACTCCCAAACATGTTCTAGGGTATAATTACGGAAGATCGCATGCGTTCGTTGCGAAAAAAATCCACCCGAGTTTCGCTACCCGGCAATAGTGCATTCGGGTGCCGAAATGCACCCGTTTTGCATCATTTTTCGTTCCGGAACCGAATGCTCAAAAACACTCCCAAACATGTTCTAGGGTATAATTAGGAAGATTGCATGCGTTCGTTGCGAAAAAATCCACCCGAGTTTCGCTACCCGGCAATAGTGCATTCGGGTGCCGAAATGCACCCGTTTTGCATCATTTTTCGTTCCGGAACCGAATGCTCAAAAACACTCCCAAACATGTTCTAGGGTATAATTAGGAAGATTGCATGCGTTCGTTGCGAAAAAATCCACCCGAGTTTCGCTACCCGGCAATAGTGCATTCGGGTGCCGAAATGCACCCGTTTTGCATCATTTTTCGTTCCGGAACCGAATGCTCAAAAACACTCCCAAACATGTTCTAGGGTATAATTAGGAAGATTGCATGCGTTCGTTGCGAAAAAATCCACCCGAGTTTCGCTACCCGGCAATAGTGCATTCGGGTGCCGAAATGCATCCGTTTTGCATCATTTTTCGTTCCGGAACCGAATGCTCAAAAAAACTTCCAAACAATGTTCTAGGGTATAATTAGGAAGATTGCATGGCGTTCGTTGCGAAAAAATCCACCCGATTTTCGGCTACACGGAGAAAGTGCATTCGGGTGCCGAAATGCACCCGTTTTGCATCATTTTTCGTTCCGGAACCGAATGCTCAAAAAACACTCCCAAACATGTTCTAGGGTATAATTAGGAAGATTGCATGCGTTCGTTGCGAAAAAATCCACCCGAGTTTCGCTACCCGGCAATATGCATTCGGGTGCCGAAATGCACCCGTTTTGCATCATTTTTCGTT
>NW_014577016.1:0-2197 GCF_000263155.2 Setaria italica
AAAAATAAAATTTTTTTTCTTTGTCTCTGCTAGAGAAATGCCTTTCAGAACACCAAGTGGTGGAATAACCATAAAATGCTCCCGCAAATCTCCAACGGTGAAAGTGTAGTGTTGGAAATGCTTATAACAAGACAATGTCGAAACACAAGAGGGGTCAAACATGTCACCAAGTAGCACTGCTTCTTCGAAACCACACAAATGCATCCGAAACCTCTAAAGAGTAAAATTTGCATACGGTGCTTAAATTTGTCTTGGAATGTCATTTGGATATATAGTTTTTGAAACCTTTAGATTATGGTCCATAATATGTGTCACGTAAGTCTCAGGAGTCCAAACTACCCTTGTGATTTTGACCACACTAACAATTGTAGAGGTTTTGGCAAGTTTAAGGATCCAGATTTTTCTAGTTTAAAAGCACGGCGCTCCACGGAGCAATCCATGCTCTTCACTCAACTCCTTCGCTTACTCGCGACCGGTGACGACGACGACGACGACGACAAGGACCGCGGCACCACTTGCCCACTCACCCGGCCAAGGAAATTCGCCTTGCGTTGGACTCAAAGGCGCCCTCGCCAACTTAACAGCGACGGGTGACCACCATACTACGTGCAGCCATGATCAAAGTTCAGATCGGCCCGCCCAACCTGACCTCACCCGCCTCAAGTCGCTTTCAAAAAACTGGTGCTCAAATGAAGCGGTGCAGGATCGTCAGCAGGGGCCTGGTTGCAATAAAAGACGAGTCAGGGTGGTGGACGGATATAACAAAAGAAAAATCCCCCAGCTGGCCCCCCGTGACCGACTGCAACGCCACTGCCGCTGCTGCTGTGCCGGGCCTTTTTTATAAGCCGGTAGGCATGATGCTCCTCTCATTACTGACAGGCGCCAGAGACCAGAAGGGGACGCGCTCGTATCAGCTCCCCCCGGGGAAGAAGAAGAGGAAGCAGGGGAGAGCAGCCGGCGAGCGAGAATGCGCGGCGGCGGCGGCGGACGGGAGGACGACGAGGTGTCGCGGAAGCTCAAGAGCATGGAGGTGGACAAGATGGGGGACGGCGACGGCGAGGACAGCCCGCGGCCCGCCGTCAAGTACTACGGCTGGAAGGCCATGCCCTTCATCATCGGTGCGTTCGCCGTCCGCGATTTCCTCTCGCCTCTCTCTCTTGCTCGTGTGGTAATGGCGGCGGTGACTGGTGAGGTCGGATTGCGGCTGTGCAGGCAACGAGACGTTCGAGAAGCTGGGGACGCTGGGCACGTCGGCGAACCTGCTGGTGTACCTGACGCAGGTGTTCCACATGCGGAGCGTGGACGCCGCCACCCTCCTCAACGGGCTCAACGGCACCACCAGCCTGGCCCCCATCATCGGCGCCTTCCTCTCCGACGCCTACCTCGGCCGCTACCTCGCGCTCGCCATCGCCTCCATCGCCTCCCTCATCGTAAGTGCCCTGCTCCTGCCCTCGCCCTCCTCAATTGGTAGTACTCCGTCCTTCGCTTGCTTGCTTCCTCGCCGCCGGGATCGGGGTGGGAATTCAATTGTGTTCCTTGGTTGTTGACGGAGTCGCCGCCGGGGCCAGATTCAGTTCCCGCCCGGACGACGGTAGATGACGGTGGGGTTGGTGGCCTGCGCCTGCGCCTGCGCGCGATGAGTTGTTGGACTCGCTCTCGCGCCAGCCGAGCTCTTCTTGCTTTGTTTTTTTTCCCTTCCCTTTCGCTGGAGACGATGGTGGGCGGGCACATGGGGCGAGCGCCCACGTGCGCGCTCGCTCACTTGCTCGTGATCGATCACTTCCGAATTTCTTTCCCCTCTTCAGGACCTCATCCTCTTCCCAACGCGAATGTACGTGGGAGATCTAAGAACTCGGGCGCAGTGATTAGCAGCACGCCGTGCGCACTAACAATGATAGTGCCAGCGCGAGGGGCTTAGCTGAAGTTTCAGGCCATTTTTTTTTTGCCGGGAGTTTCAGGCCATTCATTGGTTGAAAGACTTCAGATCGGAGGATGAATTTGGGTTAGTTCGTGTGGAATTTGGAGTGTGATTTTTAGGTGCAGCGTGGAGTTCGCTCGCCGTCTTCTTCATGTTTGAAGTTGTGTCTTTGACGTTTGGGCAGAGCGTGTACGGAGCAGCTACCAAACCATGCGTCTTAACGGGTCAAATTGGTGGTTGGATTGAAGATCCTCTTACTCCCAAAACGTAGGCCATTAC
>NW_014577017.1:0-1193 GCF_000263155.2 Setaria italica
ACGTTTTCGACCCCGGTTGCTGGCGTGTCCGTATTCGGGCTCACAAGACCTATAGCACACGTATTCTTGGCCCAAAACGGGTCCGGCGGCCATTTTCACAACTTCAGACCATCTCCACGTTTTGAACCCCGGTTGTGTGCGTGTCCATATTCGCGCTCACGTGACCTATAGCACACGTATTCTTAGCCCAAAACGGGTCCGGCGGCCATTTTCACAGCTTCGGACGATCACCCACGTTTTCGACCTCGGTTGTCGGCGTGTCCGTATTCGGGCTCACGTGACCTCTATCACACGTATTCTTGGCCCAAAACGGGTCCGGCGGCTATTTTCACAACTTCAGACCATCTCCACGTTTTGAACCCCGGTTGTGGGCGTGTGCATATTCGCGCTCACGTGACCTATAGCACACGTATTCTAGGCCCAAAACAGGTCCGGCGGCCATTTTCACAACTTCGGACCATCCCCACGTTTTCAACCCCGGTTGTCGGCGTGTCCGTATTCGGGCTCACGTGACCTATAGCACACGTATTCTTGGCCCAAAACGGGTACGGCGGCCATTTTCACAACTTCGGACCATACCCACATTTTCAACCCCGGTTGTCGGCATGTCCGTAATTCGGGCTCACGTGACCTATAGCACACGTATTCATGGCCCAAAACGGGTCCGGAGGCCATTTTCACGGCTTCGGACGATCACCCACGTTTTCGACCCCGGTTGTCGGCGTGTCCGTATTCGGGCTCACGTGACCTATATCACACGTATTCTTGGCCCAAAACGGGTCCGGCAGCCATTTTCACAACTTCGGACCATCCCCACATTTTCAACCCCGGTTGTCGGCGTGTCCGTATTCGGGCTCACATGACCTATAGCACACGTATTCTTGGCCCAAAACGGGTCCGGTCGGCCATTTTCACGAACTGTCGGTACCATCCCCACGTTTTCAACCCAGGTTGTCGGCGTGTCCGTATTCGGGCTCACATGACCTAAAGCACACGTATTCTTGGCCCAAAACGGGTCCGGCGGCCATTTTCACAACTTCGGACCATCCCCACGTTTTCAACCCCGGTTGTCGGCGTGTCCGTATTCGGGCTCACGTGACCTATAGCACACGTATTCTTGGCCCAAAACGGGTCCGGCGGCCATTTTCACAACTTCGGACCATCCCCACGTTTTCAACCCCGGTTGTCGGCGT
>NW_014577017.1:2202-3204 GCF_000263155.2 Setaria italica
CCCACGTTTTCGACCCCGGGTGGTCGGCGTGTCCGTATTCCGGGCTCACCGTGACCTCTATCACACGTAATTCTTTGGCCCCAAAACGGGGTCCGGCGGCTATTTTCACAACTTCAGACCATCTCCCACGTTTTGAACCCCGGTTGTGGGCGTGTCCATATTCGCGCTCACGTGACCTATAGCACACGTATTCTTGGCCCAAAACAGGTCCGGCGGCCATTTCGCAACTTCGGACCATCCCCACGTTTTCAACCCCGGTTGTCGGCGTGTCCGTATTCGGGCTCACGTGACCTATAGCACACGTATTCTTCGCCCAAAACGGGTACGGCGGCCATTTTCACAACTTCGGACCATACCCACATTTTCAACCCCGGTTGTCGGCATGTCCGTATTCGGGCTCACGTGACCTATAGCACACGTATTCATGGCCCAAAACGGGTCCGGAGGCCATTTTCACGGCTTCGGACGATCACCCACGTTTTCGACCCCGGTTGTCGGCGTGTCCGTATTCGGGCTCACGTGACCTATATCACACGTATTCTTGGCCCAAAACGGGTCCGGCAGCCATTTTCACAACTTCGGACCATCCCCACATTTTCAACCCCGGTAGTCGGCGTGTCAGTATTCGGGCTCACATGACCTATAGCACACGTATTCTTGGCCCAAAACGGGTCCGGCGGCCATTTTCACAACTTCGGACCATCGCCATGTTTTCAACCCCGGTTGTCGGCGTGTCCATATTCGGGCTCCCGTGACCTATAGCACACGTATTCTTGGCCCAAAACGGGTCCGGCGGCCATTTTCACAACTTCGGACCATCTCCACGTTTTCAACCCCGGTTGTCGGCGTGTCCGTATTCGGGCTCACGTGACCTATAGCACACGTATTCTTGGCCCAAAACGGGTACGGCGGCCATTTTCACAACTTCGGACCATACCCACATTTTCAACCCCGGTTGTCGGCATGTCCGTATTCGGGCTCACGTGACCTATAGCACACGTA
>NW_014577018.1:0-724 GCF_000263155.2 Setaria italica
CGGTGGTATTGGCTGAAATCGCTACCTCCACGTATTCTTGGCCCAAAACAGGTCCGGCGGCCATTTTCACAACTTCGGACCATCCCCACGTTTTCAACCCCGGTTGTCGGCGTGTCCGTATTCGGGCTCACGTGACCTATAGCACACGTATTCTTGGCCCAAAACGGGTCCGGCGGCCATTTTCACAACTTCGGACCATCCCCACGTTTTCAACCCCGGTTGTCGGCGTGTCCGTATTCGGGCTCACGTGAAGCACACGTATTCTTGGCCCAAAACGGGTCCGGCGGCCATTTTCACAACTTCGGACCATCCCCACATTTTCAACCCCGGTTGTCGGCGTGTCCCTATTCGGGCTCACGTGACCTATAGCACACGTATTCTTGGCCCAAAACGGGTCCGGAGGCCATTTTCACGGCTTCGGACGATCACCCACGTTTTCGACCCCGGTTGTCGGCGTGTCCCTATTCGGGCTCAGGTGACCTATAGCACATGTATTCTTGGCCCAAAACGGGTCCGGCGGCCATTTTCACAACTTCGGACCATCCCCACGTTTTCAACCCACGTTGTCGGCGTGTCCGTATTCGGGCTCACATGACCTAAAGCACACATATTCTTGGCCCAAAACGGGTCCGGCGGCCATTTTCACAACTTCGGACCATCCCCACGTTTTCAACCCCGGTTGTCGGCGTGTCCCGTATTCGGGCTCACGTGACCTATAACACAC
>NW_014577018.1:2099-3073 GCF_000263155.2 Setaria italica
TATTCGGGCTCACGTGAAGCACACGTATTCTTGGCCCAAAACGGGTCCGGCGGCCATTTTCACAACTTCGGACCATCCCCACATTTTCAACCCCGGTTGTTGGCGTGTTCCCTATTCGGGCTCACGTGACCTATAGCACACGAATTCTTGGCCCAAAACGGGTCCGGAGGCCATTTTCACGGCTTCGGACGATCACCCACGTTTTCGACCCCGGTTGTCGGCGTGTCCCTATTCGGGCTCAGGTGACCTATAGCACACGTATTCTTGGCCCAAAACGGGTCCGGCGGCCATTTTCACAACTTCGGACCATCCCCACGTTTTCAACCCACGTTGTCGGCGTGTCCGTATTCGGGCTCACATGACCTAAAGCACACGTATTCTTGGCCCAAAACGGGTCCGGCGGCCATTTTCACAACTTCGGACCATCCCCACGTTTTCAACCCCGGTTGTCGGCGTGTCCGTATTCGGGCTCACGTGACCTATAGCACACGTATTCTTGGCCCAAAACGGGTCCGGCGGCCATTTTCACAACTTCGGACCATCCCCACGTTTTCAACCCCGGTTGTCGGCGTGTCCATATTCGGGCTCACGAGAAGCACACGTATTCTTGCCCCAAAACGGGTCCGGCGGCCATTTTCACAACTTCGGACCATCCCCACATTTTCAACCCAAGTTGTCGGCGTGTCCCTATTCGGGCTCACGTGACCTATAGCACATGTATTCTTGGCCCAAAACGGGTCCGGCGGCCATTTTCACAACTTCGGACCATCCCCACGTTTTCGACCCCGGTTGCTGGCGTGTCCGTATTCGGGCTCACAAGACCTATAACACAATTATTCTTGGCCCAAAACGGGTCCGGCGGCCATTTTCACAAATTCAGACCATCTCCACGTTTTGAACCCCGGTAGTGTGCGTGTCCATATTCGCGCTCACGTGACCAATACCACACGTATTCATGGCCCAAAACACGGTCC
>NW_014577018.1:5189-5660 GCF_000263155.2 Setaria italica
TCACAACTTCGGACCATCCCCACGTTTTCAACCCAGGTGGTCGGCGTGTCCGTATTAGGGCTCACGTAACCTAAAGCACAGGTATTCTTGGCCCAAAACGGGTCCGGCGGCCATTTTCACAACTTCGGACCATCCCCACGTTTTCAACCCCGGTGTCGGCGTGTCCGTGTTCGGGCTCACGTGACCTATAGCACACGTATTCTTGGCCCAAAACGGGTCCGGCGGCCATTTTCACAACTTCGGACCATCCCCACGTTTTCAACCCCGGTGGTCGGCGTGTCCGTATTCGGGCTCACGTGAAGCACACGTATTCTTGGCCCAAAACGGGTCCGGCGGCCATTTTCACAACTTCGGACCATCCCCACATTTTCAACCCCGGTGTCGGCGTGTCCCTATTCGGGCTCACGTGACCTATAGCACACGTATTCTTGGCCCAAAACGGGTCCGGAGGCCATTTGCTCAATCCTTGAA
>NW_014577019.1:0-2168 GCF_000263155.2 Setaria italica
CGGCGGGGAGGACCCGGATCTCGCCGGTCCGGATCTGGAGTAGGTGCGACGTCGATGACGGGGTAGCCGGGGTGGTGAGCTCATGGTGAAGGGCCCCACGCGGGGCGGCGGAGGCCGTGCCGGGCGGTGTCGCCGCCGAACACGACGGCGCACATGAGCAGCACCAGCTTGTCGATGATCCACGCCGGGACGTGGTACCCGTACAGAGACATCGCCACGTTCCAGATCTCCTTGGTCACCAGGTGAAGCTGCATGCGCGTTCGTCGATGCAAATAAATTGATTTTAAATGAACAACAGTTTTTTGAAACGAAAATATTTGTTTTGAAACGATAAATGAACGACAGTAAAATAAGGGGCATTTGTGTTTGTACCCCTCTTTGAAGTGTAATTGTGATGTTACCCTCATTTTCTCAACTTTGTAATTTTACCGTCAACTATTCACAAGTCAATATGACTTTGCCCCTAGTTAATGATCAAAACAGAGGTAAATATATAAATACCAAGGGCAAAATCGCATTGACTTGTGAATAGGTGAGGGCAAAATTACAAATTTTAAAAAATAGGGTTAAATTGCAAGTAGAAGCACGACAAAAAAAAACCATAAAATGAACAAACCAACTCCCGATTCGTTATGTCAGGACATAGACCTTTTACTTTTAATTTCTTCTGAGAGAGCATGCAGAGCTAGAATTAGTGGGTGTTTGTTTCAAGGATTGAGGTTTAGTCCCTGTCACATGGCGAATGTTTAGATACTAATTAGGAGTATTAAATATAGGTTAATTGTAAAACCAATTGTATAGACTAATTTCATAAGATGAATCTATTAAGCCTAATTAGTGCATGATTTGATCATGTGGTGCTACGATAATATGTGCTAATTATAGATTAATTAGACTTAATAGATTGTCTCGCGAATTAGCTACAGATTATACAATTAGTTTTATAATTAGTTCTTGTTTTGTTTTTCTAATTAGTATCAACTATCACAGATTCGAGCATCGGTTGCGATGTCGACGCAAAGGGAACATTGATTCGACACCCACACTGTTCAAGTTTCAGGTGAGAGATGCAACAAGATTATGTATTCCTAATTAAATTATGTCGTACGACTCAAATGATGGTTACTACTGCTTCCTAAGCATCATGGTATATATACATATAGAGAACACATTGTATGCATCGATAGGGACAATTCAACAAGGATCCAACGGCCGTGGTAGGGACTAGGAAGCAGGAACATGCATGTCGCTAGCTAGCTTCATAGGGAGGATACGGATGGACATGGATCGAGCAGTCTACGGGCATAGGATTCGCGTGCATCGGCGGCGAAGGCACCATGCATGCCGCCACGGATGCACCAGTACACTTGGGCTGTCAAAGTGTCAAGCCAGGCGGCCACGCTGGCACATGTGCGTGGTCGCTTGTGATGACTATTCAATTGATTTCCCGGCCCGCTTCCTACACGTACGCTTTGCCAGGGAAGGGAAGGGGGCGATCGAGAAAGCGGCGTACTGACCTCGCTGCGGACGGAGATGGAGGTGACGGCGCCGGCTGCGGCGAGGTCGTAGGCGATCTCCATGCCGGAGTTGCCGCACCCGACGACGAGCACGGCCTTGCCGCGCAGCCCCTCGCCCGACCGGTACTCGGCGGCGTGCACCACCGTGCCCGGGAACGCCTCCAGCCCGGGCACCTCGGGCACGAACCGCTCGTCGTTCTCCCCGGACGCCACCACCAGGAACCTCGCCGCGTACAGCTCGCGCTGCCCCGTGGCGAGGTCGACGGCCTCCACCTCCCACCTCCCCTTCCCGGCGTCGAACCCCGCCGACCGGACCTCGCGGCGGAGGCGGGTGCGGACGGCGAACCGCGCGGCGTAGCCGTCGAGGTAGCGGGCGAATTCGTCGCGGGGGAGGTAGGTGGGGGCCTCCTCGGCGTGCGGCGCGTGCGGCAGCGCAGAGTACTGCTTGGCGAGGTGGAGGTGGAGGCGGTCGTAGGCGCGCTTCCGCCACAGGGAGCCCACGCAGTCGTCGCGCTCCAGGACCAGGCTCCGCACGCCGCGGAGGGACAGGCACGCCGCCACCGCGATGCCCGACTGCCCCGCGCCAACGATGATCACCTCCTCCTCCTCCGCCACCGCCATGCCGCCGTCCCGAGCTCCAGGACCGTGCAC
>NW_014577020.1:0-1987 GCF_000263155.2 Setaria italica
GGCAGCCTAGGTCCCGTCCCTGGCGCCGACGCATGTCTTTCTGTGCACTGGGCATATAGGCACTGGATAGGGCCCGTCGGAAGAACATTTTGACTTCTCACGTGATGGATTGTAAAAGTTGGAAAGTAAAGAATGTGGAACTAGTGGATCAGCAAGGGAAAACTCTCACGGCCTGTGTTTATCACGTGATGAAAGGCAGGAAATCAGACGCAATTGGATGTTCGTGCCGGGTGAAAATGTGTCAAGCGTGTGGGAGTGTGCAGCTTTTTTTGGATATTTGGATTCTACTGTAACTCAATAAGACAGTAGCCTTTCCATAACTATGCAGGAAACCCAGTGTAAATAATATGGAAGACACCAATGAATTTGAGAGAGAGAGAGAGAGAGAGAGAGAGAGAGAGTTGGTTACACGTGACATTTGTCAAAAAAAAATGTAGAAATCTAGAAACGCACATACCAGTGGTGCAAACATTTTTTCACATTTGCTTTCCGGAAAGGGGGAACTGTAACATCTTACATTTTCGAAAAAACAATGATGGTCCCAAGCTAGATCAAATTGTATGAGAGTCATTTTACATATATAGATATGGTTGAATGCTTGGATTCTATGTATAACTCGATCAATAAGATGATAACCTTTCCACAACTAGGCAGTAAGAAGGGAACCCAATGTAGGAGTAGCTAGACAATATGGAAGAGACCAATTAATTTGAGAGAGAGAGACTTGCGGTTACGCATGACATTTGTCAAAAAAAAAAAACAGAGAGTAGAAATCTAGAAACGCACGTACCAGTGGTGCAAAACATTTTCACATTTGCTTCCCCGGAAGGGGAAACGGTAACATCTTACATTTTCGACAAAACAACAATGATTAACACAAGCCAGATCAAATTGTACGAGAGTCATCAATAGCCTTTGCTATTGACCCTCCGGCAGTTCTTCCTGATCTCTCCATCCCTCCCTGTCAACGGGCTGATGTTGCCCATCTTGATCATGGATTCCACAAAGTTCCTGAAGAAATCCTTTTGGTTGCTCGCGAATCGGTGAACAATGGGTGCGGTGGTCGCCGGCGCAGCTTGGTCCGACAGCATGACCTGGTCCGACGGCAGTTGAGCTTGGCCGCGCACGAGGTTGCCGTAATACTTGTTGTCGAACACGTTGGGTGTAACACGGTCCAAGTCCTCTAGCGCACCCACAGGCTGCCCGGCCGTGCAGTTCTCCCGCGTGAACTGGCACTGCACTTTGCCAAATGTGTGCGCTCCTGAAGTAGGTTTTTTTTTTTTTGAAATCAGTGTGCACGCCATATGAAAATTTTACAGGTTTGAATTGTACAAATTATATTGCTGAAAGCCTGAAACGAATGGATTCAGTAGGTGTACGATACCTTGCAGAGCCACGAGGTCAGTGTCGTCGAGGTTGACGTTTCTGAACTTCTGCTGGAGCTTGTCCAGGGAGTCGAAAGGGCCCGGCAGGTTTCTGGCGCTCTGGACGTTGGTCGTCGTGCCGTCTCGGCGGCCAAGAAGCACCCGCCAGCGTGGTCCTCCAGACTGTGCCAAGTTCCGTGGACGAATCCGTCAGTTCAGGGCGTCAGGAGAGATGTGAGGAGCTAGAGTAGGTAGCTCTGATGATCATATTGATCAATGCAAGTTTCTTGGTCCGGACGCTTACGATTTCGACGGAGATCTCGGCAGCGAGGGCAAGGATGTCGGCGCAGGATACGACACCCGGGCACGCGCGCTCCAGCGCGCGCTTGATGTCGTCGACCACGGGAAAGCCGCGCGCTGAGTTGTTGTTGGCGGGCACGGTCTTCTCGGTCTGGATGGCCGGGAGGTCGTCGTCGAGCAGGAGCGAGGCGTCGCAGCCCTGAACGAAGCAGTCGTGGAAGTGGAGGCGGATGAGGCTGGCCGGGATGCGCGGGTCGGAGACGCGCGCGTCCTGGATGACGCGGCGGGACGATGCTTTGGGGCGTTGGGGCACGACGCGTCGT
>NW_014577021.1:0-1964 GCF_000263155.2 Setaria italica
GTGAAAAGAAAGATCAAAACCTCATGGGTGGACGTGAGGGGGAGGGGGGTCTCCGTTGGGCGTACGGCGTTGCAGCCTCATTTATAGCTCCGCGAAGCTCTGCCGAACACGGAACACCATCGTTTCGTTGCTTGTTCTTCTAGTAGCTGACAGTGCGGCCTGTCGGGTGGGGCCCTGTTCGTTGGGAGTGTGTTATTCTGACCGGGGAAAGGTGCCTAGTTGGTTAGAACTTGGCAGGCAACATTGATGGTGAGTTAAATTTTGAGGTCAAGTTGACTATAATTGAGATTGAGAATATACTAGGAATTCGAAGGAATTCTGGGTGAATTTCGACATGATTCGGTGGGTGGTTAGTGTGCGGGCCCACCTGGCATGGACGGTGCTGTCGAGTCCACCAGCGCCGCCCCCCGCTTACTTCACCGATGACGAAAAAGCCTCTTCAGGTCCCGGCGCCGGGTGGGCCGTGGGGGTATCCAGAGGCCGCCGGTACGTGCCGTCGCCGCGGCCGGTCCCGGTCACCCCGGTCAGTCACTCACTTGGTCGTACGGCGGCAAATGGGAACGCGGCCGGCCGGGCCTCCGGCTAGCTACCTTTTTATCACGAAGTGCGCGGCCGGTGGTCAAGCCAAGCCACCTTAGCTGCTAGCTTCCTTTCAGTGCCGTTCGTGATGTGCCCGCGGTGCACGTCCCTGTCGTCGCCCCTGTACCAGCGTACCTGACCGACGAGGGCACCTGTTACCTACTGGGATGAGACGATGAGTTGGATCCAGCCGTCCAGCCAATTCATGTTTGTTTAATTTTTTTTTGAATGGTCAAATATTCGTATTTCGTAACTGAAACGGGTAACAGAAGTTGGAGACTTAGGCGGTGTTTGGATCCTTAAGCTAAAATTTAATTCATATCACATCGAATTTTCAAAGGCTAATTAGGAGGACTAAACATGAGTTAATTATAAAAACTAATTACATAGAAGGAGACTAATTCACGAGACGAATCTATTAAGCCTAATTAATTCATGATTAACACATGTTTACTGTAGCATCACATTATCAAATCATGAAGTAATTAGGCTAATAGAATCGTCTCATGAATTAGCCTCCATCTGTGCAATTAGTTTTATAATTAATCTATATTTAATACTTTTAATTAGTATCTAAATATTCGATGGGATAGTGACTAAATTTTAGTCCGTGAACCAAACGGGATCTTATGGGCTAGGATGAAACTTGTAGTAGGATATTTTTTCGGGAACGACTGACCAAGCAGCCGAACCGTGATCCCAGGAGAAACTAGACCGTCTCCCGCGTCGCATCGCACGGATTTGACTGTCCGCTACCACGGTTTCGCGTCACCCGGCCGACGTCTCCTCGCCGCCGGCTACATCACCCGTTGGGCCGTCAGATTACATCGAAAAACCTGCATATACGTATCTCATATTTGACTGCCAAGATTTATCGCTGCCATCTTGCCCAGCGATAAAAGGGTGTTTGATAAGTTAAATTTAGTCATATCACATCGCATATTCGGATGTTAATTAGGAGGACTAAATATGAATTAATTATAAAATTAATTGTAGAACTCCTAGGCTAATTCGCGAGACGAATCTATTAAGGAGGTATTTGATACACCCTCCTAAACTTTAGTACTTGTCACATCGGATGTTTGATACTAATTAGGAGTATTAAATATAGTCTAATTACAAAACTAATTACACAGATGGAGTCTAATTCGCGAGACGAATCTATTAAGTCTAATTAGTCCATGATTTGACAATGTGGTGCTACAGTAACCATTTGCTAATGATGGATTAATTAGGCTTAATAGATTCGTCTCGCGAATTAGTATAGGGGTTCTGCAGTCAGTTTTATAATTAGCTCATGTTTAGTCCTCCTAATTAGCGTCCGAACATCCGATGTGACTCTCCTGAAGTTCAGTACTTGGTATCCAAACACCGCCTAAGCCTAA
>NW_014577022.1:0-1906 GCF_000263155.2 Setaria italica
GGGGAGGTGGCGCCTGGCGCGCGTCGGGGGATGAAAAGGGGCGGCGGGGTAGAAGGGATAAGGTGGTGGAGTACGGTGTACAGTTGATTAGATCCGAACCATATATTGATGATCCAACGGTGTAGAATTTGACAGATTTTAGGGGCTCAAATCTGTTGACTGATAACTAGACAGACCCATAAAAAAAATTCCTGCACAAGACCCAAGTTCTCACTCAATACCGTTGCAACTTGAAAGACAGGAGATGATGATGTGCTTGCAGCATAACCAGAATCTCAGCATGTACGGCGGCGCTGACCGGCCGCGTGCATCGCTAGCTCAGAGGCGGTCGGCGGCGGCCTCCACCCTTACCCAGCGCGTCTCCACATCCCACCAGCCGCCTCCCCCGCCCTCGATGAGCTTGACCTCGACCATGGCCTCCCCGCTCCTCATCTCCTCGGCGAGGCTGTCCACCAAGAACCCCAGCACGGCCACGTCGCGCCCATGCACGACGACGGCACGCGGGCCGATCAACTCCAGCGGGCCAACGCAGACGCCCGGCGTGCTCCCGGAGGCCAGCGGGAGGCGGAGGTAGGAGTAGGACACCTCGACGGCGGTGTAGGGCCCGATGCACGCCCCGTACGCCCGGCTGCGCGAGGCGACGCCGACGGTGAGGTTGAACACCGGGCTGAGAAGCGCCGGGCCACCCTTCCGCAGGTCCGTCGCCGGGTCGAGGCCGAACGCCGGAGACGGCGGTGATGGAGATGGAGTAGTCCGGCGGGATCTTTGATTCCTCGTCGTACCAGCATAAATTCATGACGTAAACGAATAGCACCACCAAGGCGAACGTCACGAACCAGCAGCACAGGCACTGCCTAGTTGGCATTGGGCGAGAGGGGCTCTCCATGCAGGGGTCAGAACAGGCTGCTCTTTTACGTAGTAGGCTCCGATCATTAACTCTGGATTTAGGCAGTTGGTAAGCCATCCGGTGAGGGAGAAGGATTTTGGATCATAGGAACGAGGAACGGTATTCCAACAATCCGGAGAGGCGTGTACCACGGATTCAATTACAGTTATAGGTTTCCTGAAGCTGGTTTGAATCTTTCTTCAACTTGAAGCAAGTGCCCATCAATCGTGAGAAGTTTGTATTTTCAACTGACTGAAGCATAGTGTCTCCCTAATCCAATCTTTTTTCCTTTTCCAAAAGCAACCATGGATAAGAGCATCTCCAGCAGTCCCCCGATAAATATTTATCCTAATATCACTTTCATCATTATTGTAAGAGTTGTTTTTGCAGTCTCCTAATATTCTCATCCCAATCCAACTACCATATTGGGAGTCACAACTCCTACTTTATTTAGGGAGAGTTGGTGTGAATTATTGGGTTGTCCCATTAATTATTGGGAAAAGGGAAAAGGAAAGCGAGACTGCTGGAGCATTATTTTCTTATCAACTCTCCCAATATGATAGTTGGATTGGGGAAAGGGAGATTGCTGGAGATGCTCTATACTCAATATGTATCAATGTTAATTACATGATGATACAAGTGAAACACAGGTACCCGATAATCTAATTTCCATTATTGAGAAGCTGAGATTACCTAATCAGGTTTATTTTCTATCTAATATAAACAGCAAAAGAACATAAGCGCTAGAACGTAGAATTGTTCAGCTGCCAGCAAATTCAGGGTGGCACTGGCACGCCAGCTGGAACTGGGTGCTGAACGTAGCCGGAATCCCCCGGCTGCAGTTCCGGCATCTCGTCAATGCGCGTGAAGGACTGGACGCACGGCATCGACGCGCCGGTGCCGGCGTTCCCCGCCCTCACCCAGCACGTCACCACCTTCCACCTCTCCCCTTCCAGGCTCGTGAGCTTGACCTCGAACGCGGCCTCCCCGCGCCTCATCTCCTCGGCGAGGCTGTCCGCC
>NW_014577023.1:0-1879 GCF_000263155.2 Setaria italica
GAGCACATCAGCTTGCAGGGATAACACTTCTTTTAGAGGTAGGAGTAACAAATTTACTAGGTGGTGATGAGGTTTAGACTATAAAGCACGGAATGAACATAAATAAGCATTCTTACGCCTATCCTCAGTTTTAACTCTAGAAAAGGGTTCTGTAATCTGCAAAATGAAAGAAATTATTGTATACATCAACCAAGCATCAAGTGAAAAGATCGCAGATACAACAAATGAAGGACCAAATATAATGATTAGTACATGTGATGCCTTAAGTTTCATCAGAAATTCCTTACCGATGGTTTCATCTCTGCTATCCTCAACTGGTTCCCTGTCAAGTTAGAGTAAATCAAATTACACATCACTGAAATTGCTAATCTAGCAAATTTTAAATGGAAGCTATCCAAGTTTTAGAAAAGTAACACGGACCAATCACCTACTTTTTCGGAACAATTTTGGCAGCTTTCTTCACAGGTACTTTGCGTGCAAATTATAGTCCTCCCCTACATCAAGAAACAACAATGGTAAGCAATAAACTGGAAGAAGCTGGCATTGTGAACAGCCAAGGAAAAGAGATACTAACCTTTTGAGGAGCACCCATTTCCTTCTTGACTTTACTCTTGTCGTCCATAAGAAAATCAGAAAACCTACAAGAGTGAAGCTGCGAGCTGATGTGTTACGCTTACAACTTTTCAACATTGAAGTTGACTACAATTTGCACAGCAAGTAGAAACTTGAAATTGCTTCTCAACTTCGATTGAAGTATTCTAAACCACAACACACAGTGAAAAATATAATGCCCATACTCTCAATCCATTGACCAAGATAAACATACAATTGTAGCGGCAGAAAGCTTGCTTCCCTTGATCAAAACTTCAAAAGAAAAGGGCGTTAGAGGAAGAGAACGAAGCAAATACTCCTGATTCTAGCGGCACCAGAGCCCAAAGGGGCGATTAGTGCTGAAATGCCCGGGGCACGATCAAGAACCGTGCTACCTCCCTTCCCCATCCGGATTGATCTCTTTTCTAATTCATGAGCACAGGTGACCTCAAAAAGCATTTGCTTATGAACTTATTATCAGTTACCCTGCAGTTTCAGTATCCACGTGATGAGGATGGGACAGGAGGGAGTAAAGCATTCTAGCAGCAAGCAATCAGTCCGGTGACACAACCACCAAAATAAAGACACAAGACTAACTTAAAAGAAGGATTAATCCAAGGAAGAACAGGCCTCTGGGTGCCCCGTGCCGCCGGAGAGAATTACCTGATGGAAAGGGGCGTGGAGAGAAGATGGCGATGCAGCAGCGGCGGCGTTGGCCTGGCCCTGCTTGGCACCACTATAAATGGGTGAGCCTAATCTACACTTCCTTCCAAAATTCTATCTAGACTAAGCTTCCTCATCCCTTCCCTCTTCCAATCCTACCTCACTACCAGCCTTCTGCTAGTGATTTGCGACATTGCACGAAAATCAAACGACCCAATGACAGGGGACCCAACTGACCATGAAAACACCGTCAAAGATTAGTGGCATTTACATGCGTGTATCGGCATGGAAAGCTACTTTCCCTAATCAGTGGCTCTAATATGAAGCAATAGAACCCCATTGAAACATAAAAACAAAAGCATCCTGATTTTAAAAGTCAAAATTAGCTAGACATTCACCTTCCTGCACACAGTATTCCTGGGAGCTCTCATGCAGTACCAATTCCAAAATCTCAATTCAATCCAATCTCATATTCTCATGTTGATCGGAACAAACAATATGCATATAAGCTGGCAGCCATCATGCGTGGAGTGGTATTTGTTTGGACTACAAAGCAGTTGCATGCCAGAGAAACACAAAAACATAGAGTGAAACAGAGCGCAACAAGTGTGTCCACAAAATAGTG
>NW_014577024.1:0-1091 GCF_000263155.2 Setaria italica
GTTCCGGAACCGAATGCTCAAAAACACTCCCAAACATGTTCTAGGGTATAATTAGGAAGATTGCATGCGTTCGTTGCGAAAAAATCCACCCGAGTTTCGCTACCCGGCAATATGCATTCGGGTGCCGAAATGCACCCGTTTTGCATCATTTTTCGTTCCGGAACCGAATGCTCAAAAACACTCCCAAACATGTTCTAGGGTATAATTATCAAGATTGCATGCGTTCCTTGCGAAAAAATCTACCCTAGTTTCGCTACTCGGAAATAGTGGATTCGGGTGCTGAAATGCACCCATTTTGCATCGTTTTTCGTGCCGGAACCCTATGCTCAAAAACACTCCCAACATGTTCTAGGGTATAATTAGGAAGATTGCATGCGTTCGTTGCGAGAAAATCCACCCGAGTTTCGCTACCCGGCAATATGCATTCGGGTGCCGAAATGCACCCGTTTTGCATCATTTTTCGTTCCGGAACCGAATGCTCAAAAACACTCCCAAACATGTTCTAGGGTATAATTATGAAGATTGCATGCGTTCGTTGTGAAAAAATTCACCCGAGTTTCGCTACCCGGAAATAGTGCATTCGGGTGCCGAAATGCACCCGTTTTGCATCATTTTTCGTGCTGGAACCGAATGCTCAAAAACACTCCCAAACATGTTCTAAGGTCTAGTTAGGAAGATTGGATGCGTTCGTTGCGAAAAAATCCACCCGAGTTTCGCTACGCGGAAATAGGGCATTCGGGTGCCGAAATGCACCCGTTTTGCATCGTTTTTCATGCCGGAACCGAATGCTCAAAAACACTCCCAAACATGTTCTAGTGTATGGTTAGGAAGATTGCATGCGTTCGTTGCGAAAAAATCCACCCGAGTTTCGCTACACGGAAATAGTGCATTCGGGTGCTGAAATGCACCCGTTTTGCATCGTTTTTCGTGCCGGAACCGAATGCTCAAAAACACTCCCAAACATGTTCTAGTGTATAGTTAGGAAGATTGCATGCGTTCGTTGCGAAAAAAATCCACCCGAGTTTCGCTACACGGAAATAGTGCATTCGGGTGCTGAAATGCACCCGTTTTGCATCGTTTTTCGTGCCGGA
>NW_014577024.1:2272-3036 GCF_000263155.2 Setaria italica
GGAAATAGTGCATTCGGGTGCCGAAATGCACCCATTTTGCATCATTTTTCGTTCCGGAACCGAATGCTCAAAAACACTCCCAAACATGTTCTAGGGTATAATTAGGAAGATAGCCTGCGTTCGTTGCGAGAAAATCCACCCGAGTTGCGCTACTCGGCTATATGCATTCGAGTGCCGAAATGCACCCGTTTTGCATCATTTTTCGTTCCGCAGACCGAATGCTCAAAAACACTCCCAAACATGTTATAGGGTATAATTATGAAGATTGCGTGCGTTCGTTGCGAAAAAATTCACCCGAGTTTCGCTACCCGGAAATAGTGCATTCGGGTGCCGAAATGCACCCGTTTTGCATCGTTTTTCGTGCCGGAACCGAATGCTCAAAAACACTCCCAAACATGTTTTAAGGTCTAGTTAGGAAGATTGGATGCGTTCGTTGCGAAAAAATCCACCCGAGTTTCGCTACGCGGAAATAGGGCATTCGGGTGCCGAAATGCACCCGTTTTGCATCGTTTTTCGTGCCGGAACCGAATGCTCAAAAACACTCCCAAACATGTTCTAGTGTATGGTTAGGAAGATTGCATGCGTTCGTTGCGAAAAAATCCACCCGAGTTTCGCTACACGGAAATAGTGCATTCGGGTGCTGAAATGCACCCGTTTTGCATTGTTTTTCGTGCCGGAACCGAATGCTCAAAAACACTCCCAAACATGTTCTAGGGTCTAGTTAGGAAGATTGGATGCGTTCGTTGCGAAAAAATCCACCCGAG
>NW_014577025.1:0-1852 GCF_000263155.2 Setaria italica
GGATATTGATTAATAATGTGCACAGTTGTTAGTGAACATTGTGTTGGCTCGACCCACCTCGAGACATTGATAGGATGGTGATTGCGTAGATGCCATTAATGTCTCAGGACTAGCATTCACGTTAGATCGTTAGACCGGAGATGGCCCAACGTTTCTCCGTCATGGGTAGTGAGGGACTCTGGGACAGCGAGAGAGAGAGAGAGAGAGAGAGAGAGAGAGAGAGAGAGAGAGAGAGAAATTCGCCGCCGCCGCCGCCGCCGCAATGCAGCGCCTCTCCCTGGGCTCGCCGGGCGGGAGGCCCTCCCGCGTGAGCGCGGCGGCCGAGGAGGAGGCGGGGCCGGCGGACGAGAAGGCGGCGAAGGCGGCGGTGGCGAGGGCCCCGGCGGCGCCGGACAGGTCCATCCACCTGGTCCCCGTCCTCACGCTGCTCTGCTTCCTCGTCCTCTTCCTCCTCTCCCACGACCCCTCCTCCGCCGCCGCCACCCGCACCGGTACGTCCCCTTCAGTCCGTCCCCGCGCAAGCCGTCACCGCTCGCTCCGCTCCCGCTAATGTAATCGAACCCGCGGCGGATGTTGCGCGTGCAGATTCGCCCGTGCTGGCCGCGGCCGCCACCGTCACCGCGCGCTCCCTCGATGTCGCCGCCGCAGGCGCAGGTGGGTGCCCGAGGATCTCCCCCGCCGACGATGCTGCCACGCCAGGATCTCGCCAACTTCTCACGCTTTTTTCCCTCTCTCTCTCGCTGTGTGTCTGTTTGCAGCCGAGGCGACGACGGCGTCCAGTGGCGTGTACCGGCGGCTGAAGCAGTCCCGCGTGCGGAGGCTGGGGATGGCGCGGCGGATGCTGTGACGCCAGCGCAGGAGGCGCGAAGCTAGCCGTTGGACGCCGACGACGCAGCGAAGGGAGGAGCGTCACTTTGCTTTTTGCCTTCGTGCCATTCTTCCTTTTGTTTTTGTCTGGTTCGCTTTTTCCGGCGGCAGCTGCGTTCGGTGGAGATGGCTGCAGCGAGCGAGTGCATGCATATGGGCAGCCGTTCGGCTCCAGCAGCTTGCTGTTTTGGGCGTGCAGCTGCAGCATAAGCGCTGCAAAAAAATCAGAAACGAACAGGCTGGAAAAAAGTCAGAAATGGTAGTGCACAGCGCAGGCTTCGTCGTCCCGTGTAGGATTGTGTGTGGATTGGGGTTCTAGAGTTCAAGCCCGAGAGATTAAAAAAAAGAAGAGAAATGGTTTCCACAAATCATCGCCAGAATCATATGTTCATACTCCGCCTTTGTTTTGTTCCCCCTGCGTCTGGCATTTTTGTTATGATGAGTAGTGCGCCTTTTCTTCTGCTGTTCCTTTTTCCTTTTGGACTCGGAACCGGAAGTGCTGCTGATCTGATCATTCATGGCCAATTACTACTATCAGAGAACATCATTATCCACCCGTAATACATCGCTCGTCTTGTGGATAGGGCCGCTGAATCTTTTAGTCCTTTTTTCCCCCTCGCTTTCGATACGAGTGGTTCAGACTGACGGGGGGAAAGGTGAGAGTGTGAGACCGAGTGAGCTGAGCTGGTTCCAGGCAGCACGTGTGTGCGTGCCCAGGCAGCCAGCACGACCGAGGGCTCAAGAAATTTCATTGCCTCCAGCCGTCGAGTGGTCCTACCCCCAGCAGCGCGGACAGTGCTCACTGATCACCATTTCACCAAGCACGAGTGGACGAGTGGTCAGATAGGAGTCAGTACGCAGCAGAGCAACTTGGGAAGGCCGAGCAGACCCAGTACTACAGGGGCGTTTTCTTCCACTGACTTATTTTTAGCACGTGTCACATCGAATGTTTAGATACTAATTAGGAGTATAAACGTAGACTATT
>NW_014577026.1:0-1817 GCF_000263155.2 Setaria italica
CTTCTAGCCCGTCTGATCCCGGAACATGATGATTCCAGGCATAGAACTTAGAGCATGCTCGAAGGCACAATGAAGTGTTATGTAACATAGATTCATCGTAAGCATATAAGTATAACTAAATCCCAAGTCACGGCATAGCATAGTACAGAAATAGCATGAAAACCATACTGATTTATAGATAGAATACTGACAAGTCAAGTATAAAGCCATACTATGAGCTGGAGGTTATGTCCCCAACCGACCCGAAGACTAGCTTAGCACCCCAACGCAATGTTAAAACTTCACATTTATTTAACTAAGTACGACATAACTCGGAATCCAACGGGCGTCGAGCGGCATCGTTGAAAGAGGGACACGTGCCCGAATCGTGCCTAGCCTTACACCCCGTATGGCTGACATGAACGACCTGTGAAGTCCGTCCAAGGTACGGTGCCGCCGGTGGCGGGTGTGTTCGCCATCAGGAACGGGGAGAGAGAGAGAGAGACTGAGGGGAGGAGAGAGAGGGGAGGGGGCAGGGGGTAAAGTGGTCCGGGGGACCACTTTTTAGTCCATTTAGTCCATTTTAGCTACCCCCAAGTGACTAAATGATTAGAGGGGGGCTAAAGTTTAGCCCACAAGATTTAGCTGGGGTGTTTAGGAAGCTTGGGGGCTAAAATGGACTAAAATGGGGTTGCTAAACTTTAGCACTCCTCTCCCAAACACCCCCTTAAGATCCCCGAACATCCACCTTCAAAATACGTTAAATGTAACGTTGGAGACCGGACCGGGTAAATCGTGCATTATATTTTGAGATGGAGAGAATAGTATAGAAAAGCACTAAATGCTCCTTGGCTTATGCAAGGCTACTTGTTTGCTTCAAACCCACTTCAACTTCCCTGTCAAGATTAAGGCCCCGTTTGGTAGGGCTTCTCAAAGTGCTTCTCCACCGGCTTTTGATGAAGCCCTACCAAAGGGCTAATTTCAAAACGGCTTCACCACCAAAGCCGGGGAGAAGCCGCAAAACGGCTTACACTAGAGAGGAGAAGCCGAAAAAAGTAGCTTCACCGGCTTCTCCTCTCTCTCCAAGCATTAAGTGATCATAAAATTACATATATTGCCATTGAGAAGCCGTTTTACCAAACGTTTTGCAAAACGGCTTCAGCTTCACTAAAAAAGCCACTCCACCGAAGAAGCCGAAGCCGAAGCCGTTTAATGAGAAGCCGAAGCTCTACCAAACGGGGCCTAATTTCCAACATTCTCTGCTCTAATCTTGGCGCATTTCATGTTTGTTCAAGCAGTCAATCTCAACTATGACACGCTCAACTCACATATATGATGGAGAGAACACATCTCTTCAATGTATTTACACACATAGTATGGAAGCTCATCTCATCAACATCCCGTATGTCATCTTCCCATGGTGTCTCAACTCAGGACGGTGCTCACATCTTTTCAACATCCTACACACATCTACCATGGACACATGCTTTCTTGTGGACACGTCTAACACAAGAACTCACGCTTCTTGGGGACACAACTATCACGAGAGAAACACGCGCATACTAGTAACTTAGATGACCATACATAAATTATTATATATAATAGGATATGATTATTCATCAAAGTAATGTTTGGTTGATCATCGTCATCAATTTGAATCAAATGCATCCCTGTCCTTCATCTTTTGAGTTGCTGCACTCCAAAGAATAATGCCCAAAATCTTGACAATTGTAACATCGCACCTTTGCCTTGTCAAATTTTCTATTGCGTTTGCCTTTTGTTACCTCCTTTGCCTTCCACTGAGCACACACGAAAACCTTCATCTTCATAGCACAGAT
>NW_014577027.1:0-859 GCF_000263155.2 Setaria italica
TTAGCACAGATAAACAAAACATAATGTATAAGATGTGCAAAATCAAGTAAACATACTTAATAAATAACATGGTATGACAAATAATCAATAAATTTGTACGGCCCATACATGTCTTAGAAATAATCGTCATGATTAGGATAAGCTGGATCATAAGTCTCATCATCATCGCTATCACGCGTGTCAATAAAATCATTCTCGTGCTCCGAAGGAGGAGTGTCATCATCAATCTCCTGTCCTAACTGTAACCGCTGAAGTAATTCTAACTCCTTCATATTATGAACCTCCTCTCCAGCATCATCATCAGCAACCATTTCATTGTCCACTTCCATTCTCATAGCGTCGGTTAAATCAATCTCAAAATTCCCTTCGAGCCTATCTTCTTGAAAAAAACTCCGTCATATGTGTTGGGGTCAATGTTGTAATCTTCATTGTTTGGTACAGGTAATTTACCGTGCGGCGATACCTTGTACACAACATCCCAACCTTTAAGACGGTCATCGGATTTGCACGGGTATGACAAATAATAAACTTGCGTGGCCTGTTGAGCCACAATGTATACATCGTCTCCTTCTAAGACGGATGATTGGCGAATTTTGACTAACCCAAGATTAGGTGCCCGTCTCACGACTGATGGATCAAACCAATGGCATTTGAATATGACTGGATTAAGAACTTTGCAACCATGAAAAGTTAGTTGGTATATCTCTTCAATTCTTCCGTAGTACTCTACACCATCAAAGCCTGGCGTAAAAACTCCGCTATTTGTCGTTCTTCGATTGGGCCGACTATGCTCATGGCTTGTTGTGTGAAAGCGATATCCATTTACATCATAACTGGTAAAGATTTGACCCTGTAGGCA